>NW_007249743.1:24440-37590 GCF_000164805.1 Carlito syrichta
GCGACCCAGCGTCCCTTTGTTTTCGGCGTCTGGGACCCGCGGGGCCTAGGGAGGAATGACAGGTGCTTCTTGCACCCACCTGAGCTCCACTGCTGGAAACCAAAGGGCGCCGGGACCTCTGGGCCTACAGGCGACTTTAGGGCAGAGAAGGGGTGGGTGGGAGGGGGCGGCCATAGGACCCCGCCGCCTGAGCGGAGTTCCAGAAGCCAGTCCAGGTCCTGAGAACCTGGGGCCTAGAACTTGGCGAGGTCAGAAAAATCTGCCTCCGCCAGGTGCGGTGGCTCACGCCTGTAATCTCTAATACTTTGGGAGGCGGAGGCGAGAGGATTGCCTGAGATCAGTGGTTTGAGCTCAGCCTGAGCAACATAGCGAGACCTCGTCTCTACGATCAATCAAAAAATTAGCTGGGTGTGGTGGCGCACGCCTGTAGCCCCAGCTACTTGCAAGGCTGAGGCAGAAGGATTGCCTGAGCCCAGCAGATAGAGGCTGTGGTGGCCGTGAGTGTGCCATTGCACTCCGGCCTGGGTGACAGAGTGAGACTCGACTCAAAAATAAATAAATGAAAAAGAAAGCCTGCCTCTACTGTTGGGTGACATCTTGGACAAGGCACTTAACACCTCTGAGTCTTGTTTCTGCCTAGGTGGCAAGGGAACATGGGGACCGCTTCATGGATGGAGCTGTAACTGTCACCAAATATCACCCAGATTTGGCGGGGAGGGATGGTGGGGGTTCAGCCCTGTCCTGGAATTGGGTCTTTGGGGGCATTCCAGAGCCGGGTAGAGAAACAGGGAGCCCCAAAGGGCTTAGGAGTTGATAGCCTCATATTTGGTGCCCCCTGCACCCCTTCTCTTCTGTAGCCTCTCCAGGCGCTCATCTGGACTCAGCTGCTCCCAAACTTGCCCCTGCTCCCTCTCCCCCTGCTGAGGTACTGAGGCAGGGCTGCTGCAGAGCTGTGTCCTGGTTGGGGGTGAGGGGGGTCCAACTTGTCTGTCCTCATTGCTGGCTCCAGCGCAGCCCTTGGCAGGTCCAGCCTCCCCAAACCACCCACTGGCGCAGGCTCCATGTGGAGACTCCGCCAGGTGGCGGGCTCCTAGGCCACGGAATGGACTAGCCGCTTCAAAGGCTCTTTGTTTGGGTTCCAGCTCAAGCTAAGAGAAACTTAAGCCAACAACCTCAGGCGAGGGGGTGGGGCATGTCTGCTGGTTGTTATTGAGGCTGCCGTTACCATTATTGTGGTAATTGACGCAGTGTTCCCAGTCAGTGACTTTTCATGAAAGGAAGTGTCACTTCCTTCCCATCACACCAGGGTGAGTGGGGCGGGCAACAGAAAGAGAGGGAGGGAGAGGTGGGGGGGAAAGGGTGTGCGCCTCCAACAGGTCAGTGAGCTCAAGGGCTGTGTGGCTTGGACCGTCACAGCCCTTTTTGGGGCATCGGGGTCTATAAGATCAAAGGTGTGCATCCTGCATCCTCGAGGCTGATGTTTCCAGAGCACCTGTGAGCCAGTGAGATGCTGTGGGGGGGAGAGCAGGACCCAGGCTTCAGATTTCACCGAGTTCTGCTGTGGTTTGTGGGGAAGCCTCGTTTCTGGCTTTCTTCTGCTTAGAACATTGTATCTAGCACACTCGTTTTATAGGTGGGGAAACTGAGGTACAGAAGCAGCGACTGACTTGATAAAAGATGCACCTGTGTGGTGCCAGAGCCCTTGCCTCACTCTCACCTGATCTCAGCCCATGGTCTGGCAGGGCAGGGGGCAAGTTCTCAGGGGCCCACTGACTGCCCTGCTCACTTTTGTGCCCCGGTTGTGCCCAGGTGAGACATCTTGAGTTTGTCTTCAGTGGCTCTCCTCCACTGGGATCCCATCTGTCTCCACTGCTTTCACCTTCCTCCCTTTACACTAACCCCCACTTCCCCAGATGGGCTGAGTCCCAGCCAGGAACTGGCCCCCTGCTTTCTCAGGTAGCAGGTGGCAACTTCTTAAAGGGCTCTCAATAAGCGTCAACAATTCTGCCTTCATTCCTTAAGATTATGGAGACAAAGCTGGGAGCATTTGGGGAGGTGAAGATGAGAGATTTGCCTGAGGCCAGGGGTTCGAGACCACCCTGAGTAACTTGGCGAGACCTCCTCTTTACAATAAATAAAAAAATTAGCTGGTGTGGTGGTGCACGTCGTGTTTCCAGCTCCTTGGAAGGCTGAGGTGAAAGGATTACCTGAGCCCAGCAGGTCGAGGCTGCGGTGGTCATGAGCGTGCCACTGCACCCCAACCTGGGAGACAGAGTGAGACTCTGATTAAAAAAAAAAAAAGATTATGGAGACAATACCCCTATTGAGAGATGGTAGGGTTTCTGGGGGCCCTTGAGGCCAGGGAACTTGACTCACAGCGGGTAGAGGCTTTGCCCCAGCTGCCCACCTCCCTGAGGGTGCAGCCAGTTGACCAGCCCCCTCCCATCCTGGGGCCTGGTTGCCTTAGCAGTCAACACAGACCAGCTTTTGTTAGCAGAGTTAACAGGGATGATGTGCTGGAAGACTGCAGATCTGCTCCAGGGAAAGCAGGCAATCTTGCACCTTCTGAGCCCAGACAAGGAACTTGGGGTCTCCCTGCTCCTATTAACAAACAAGCCGTGCCTATAATCCTAGCACTTTGGGAGGTGGCGGTGAGAGGATTGTCTGAGTCCAGGGGTTTGAGACCAGCCTGGACAACTTGGGGAGACCTCATCTCTACAGTAAATCAAAAAATTATCTGGGTGTGGTGGTGCATACTTGTAGTTCTAGCTACTCTTAGAAGGCTGAGGCAGAAGGATCACCTGAGCCCAGCAGGTCGAGGCTGCGGTGGCCATGAGTGTGCCACTGCACTCCAGTGTGGGTGACAGAGTGAGACTCTGACTCAAAACAAACAAACAAAAAAACAGGCTGGGCACTGTGGCGCACGCCTGTAATCCCAGTGCTTTGGGAAGCCAAGGTAGAAGGATCGCTTGACCCCAGGAGTTTGAGACCAGTCTGGGCAACATAGCAAAACCCTGTCTCTAAAAACATTTAAAAATTAATAGAAAAAAGAAACCTCTAAATCGCAGGGTCCAGTGTCTTGGAGCAGTTTGATGGCTCTGGTTCTGAATCCCAGCTTTTTGCTGCGGGTCAGCTGTGTGATCTTGGGCAAGTTACCTGAACTTCTCTGAGCGTCAGGTATTACATTTGTTAAAAGGGAGAAAGAATGCCCACTGGGCTGTTGGGAAGATTCAGTAAGGCAATATATAAGATGTCTAGCCCAAAGCCAGTCAGAGCTGATTTGTGTTGGTGGAATATAGAGTGCAGAAGGGATAACAGGGAATGGCTTGAGAACAAGTAGACCTGCAGGAGCATCCTCTGTTGGAGTGAGTGAGTGAAACTAACCTCTTCATTGCTTTAGTTTTAGGGCTGGAAGTTGAGCCTGACTTAGGAGCCATGGAGTGGAACAGAAATCAGACTCGACCTGGGAAGGACCTTGGGCAATCCTCTAGCCCAGTACCTGCCATACCCACTGGCTTCCTAGTGAGGGACATGATCACTAGGGCCCTAGGCTCATCTTCTGGTGCAGCCACCTAGCCTCCTTGGGTCCTATTTCCAGCAGTGAAATGAGGAAATGGGGGGCAGGGGCTTGTAGAGTGATGTCCCACAGCTAGCAGGGCTTCTCTGGCACCATCATTTAGCTGCACTGAGAATAACCCATCAGAAAAGACACAGGAGCTTTTTTTTTTTTTTTTTTTTGAGTTGGAGTCTCACTGTGTCACCCAGGCTGGAGTGCAGTGGCATGCTCACGGCCGCCACAGGCTTGACCTGCTGTGCTCAAGGAATCCTGCCTCAGCCTTCCAAGTAGCTGGAACTACAGGCATGTGCCACCACGCCCAGCTAATTTTTTGATTTATTGTAGAGACGATTTCACACCAAGTTGCCCAGGCTGGTCTCGAACCCCTGGGTTCAAGCAATCCTCTCACCTTGGCCTCTCAAAGTGCTGGGATTATAGGCGTGAGCCACCATGCCTGGCCGACACAGGAGCTTTAACAAGGAACTTCTGAGGACTGCAGAGAGGAACTTCAGTCATTAGAGACACGTGGTCTTGAAAGGAAGATGCAGTATTGTAAAGGTGTTAATTCTCCTCAGAGTCATAGATTTCAATGCAATCAAACCCGTGTGTTTTTAAGAAAATGTGACAAAACTATCCTAAAATTTAGGTGGAATATTTTAAAAAGAAGAGTAATATTGGGCACTTGCCCTCTGGATAGTAGGTTGTTTTATAAAGCTACAAAAATTAAAACAGTGTGACTGGGTCTCAGCATTCCTTAGTGGGTGAAACAAAACAAAAAGTCCAGAAACAGTCTCAGGTGTGTTCCTTAGAACAGCGGTCCCCAACCTTTTTGGCATCAGGGACCAGTTTCATGGAGGACAATTCTTTCATGTAGGGGGGTCAGGGAGAGGGAGTGTGCAGTCAAACCTCACTGCTAATGCTGATCTGTATTTGCAGCCACTCCCCAGCACTACTAGCACCACTGCTCAGCTCTACCTCAGATCATCAGGCATTAGATTCACCTAAGGAGGGTGCAACCTAGATCCCTAACCTGCGCAGTTCATACTAGGTTCATGCTCGTGTGAGAATCTAATGCCCCGCTGATCTGACAGAAGGTAGAGCTCAGGAGGCCCAGGGATTGTGGACCCCTGCCTTAGAAACACAGTCTGTGGGACAAACAGCACTTCCGGTCATTGGCAGGGAGGGGGGTTATTCATCCAGCACTGGGACCGTCTAACTGACAGGAGAGAAAAATATGGTTGTGGTCCCTATCTCATACCTCATACTAGAACAGATTCCAGATGTGTTGAAAGTAAACAGTGCAACAGTAATCACCATGATCATCATCATTGTTTTTTGGATGGACAGTCAATGAATGACATTCTTGTGGAGAGCAGCTTTCTTTTTTGATTTGATCTGCCTTCCCTGTTAGAAATAGGACACCCAAGGTATTGTGCAGGAAGGGCAAAGTTTGGGCCTCTTGTACCAGCTTGGAGCAAGATGGTAACTCTGGCTCATGGCAGCAGCGGACATGCAGGGGCAGGTGGGCTTCTCCTGCCTCTGCAGGCTGGGTGAGCCTGGGAGAGGGCAGCCCGCCACTCGGGCCTTGTATCCAGAGGTGTGTGTGCTGGGAGATAGGCAAGCAGGAGGACATGCCCAACATCTATGGCAGCAGGTTTCAAACTTGTTTTAGATTTACCTGGAACCCTCATCAATAAAGGGTCAGGGGAAAGGAGGGGTTAGGGCAGCAAGGGACAGGACAGGGTGCACCCTGGGGAAGGAGGGAGCAGACTCTTCCTTCTCATCTCCACAGACCTGCAGCCCAAAAGGCCCTTCCAGGACAGAGCGCTCACCCTAGCTGGGTGAGAATGGAGGCAAGTCATTTGGGGACTCAGCTGGACACAGATAAAGAGAGTGTTTTCTTTTGTGGCTTCAGGCGATGGTTCTAATCCCCTTCCCATCTGGGGTTAAACAGCTTGGATTGGTGACCTCCTTTCCAGGTAACCCGAGGTGCCTGACTCCAGCAGGTTTTTCCTGAGTGTGGCCCAGGCAGAACTCACAGACTCCGGAACCAAGCAGAAGGGAATAGGGTTCCTCTGGCCCATGGCTCTCAACCTGGCTGCCCACTGGGACCTCCCTGGGGACCTTTAAACTCAGATACCCCACACAGGACCTTAAATCAGGTTCCAGGGGTGGGGCCCAGACATCAGCGAGTCCCTTAAAAATGTTCTTCCAGCCGGGCTCGGTGGCTCAGCCTGTAATCCCGCACCTTGGGAGGCTGAGGTAAGTGGATTGTCTGAGCCCGCGGGTTCGAGACCCGCCTGGGCAACTTGGCGAGACCTCATCTCTACAATAAATCAAAAAATTAGCTGGGTGTGGTAGCACATGCCTGTAGTTCCAGCTACTTGGAAGGCTGTGGCGGAAGGATCACCAGAGCCCAGCACGTCGAGGCTGCGGTGGCCGGGAGCGGCCACTGCACTCCAGTCTGGGTGACAGAGTGAGACTACAACTCAAAAAAAAAAAAAGTTCTTCCAGGCCTTCCTAATGCCTCCCCGCCACCCCAGGCCAACCATCTTCTGTTTCTCCCTCCTTGGAATTAGGCCAAATAATAACCCTACAATGGCCTCTAAGTGTTCAGATGAGAAGAAGAGTCCCATGTCTGTTGCTCACTTTAAATCAAAAGCTAGAAATGAGTAGGCTTAGCGAAGAAGGCATGTCCAAAGCCCAGATAGGGCAAAGGCTGGGCCTCTTGTATCAGCTAGGCAAATTGTGAATGCAAAGGAAAAGTTCTTGAAGGAAATTACAAGTGCTACTCCAGTGAACACACAAATGATAAGAAAATTAAACAGCCTTATTACTGATATGAAGAAAGATTAATGGTCTGGATAGAAGATCAAACCAGCCACGGCATTCCCTTAAACCAAAATCGAATCCACAGAGCAAGGCACTAACTCTTTGATTCTGTGAGAGGTGAGGAAGCTGCAGAAGAAAAATTGGAAGCTAATAAATGTTGGTTCATGAGGTTTAAGGAAAGAAGCCCTCTCCATAACATAAAAGTACAAGGTGGGCTGGGTGCAGTGGCTCACAACTGTAATCCCAGAACTTTGAGAGGCCAAGGCAGGAGAATTGCTTGAGTTCAGGGGTATGAGACCACCAGCCTAGGCAGCATAGCAAGACCCTGTCTCTACAAAAAATAAAATAATAATAATCTGGTGTGGTGGCAGACACCTGTAATCCCAGATACTCAGGAGGCTAAGGTAGGAGAATCATTACTCGAGCCCAGGAACTCAAAGTTGCAGTGAGTTATGATCGTGCCATTGCACTCCATACTATGCATCAGAGTAAGAGCCTGTCTCAAAAAAAAAAAAGAAAGAAAGAAAGAAAAGAAAAGAAAAAAGAAGGTGCAAGGCAAAGCAGCAAATATATGTAGAAGCTGCAACCGGTTATCCAGAAGATCTAGCTAAGTCCATGCATGAAGGTGGCTACACTACACAACAGATTTTCAGTGTAGATGAAACGACTTTATACTGGAAGAAGATGCCATCTAGGACTTCCATAGCTAGAGAGAAGTCAATCCCTGGCTTCAAAGGACGGATTGACTCTCTTGTTAGGGGCTTATGCAGCTAGTGACTTTAAGTCGAAGCCGTGCTCATTTGCCATTCTAAAATCTTAGGACTCTACTACTGTGCTAAGACTACTCTGCCTGTTCTCTGGAAATGGAACAACAAAGCCTGGATGACAACACATCTGTGTGCAGCATAGTATGCTGAATATTTTAACCCTACTGTTTTTGAGTTGGAGTATCACTCTGTTGCCCAGGCTGGAGTGCAGTAGCATGCTCACAGCCACCGCAGCCTCGACCTGCTGGGCTTAAGCGATCCTTCCGCCTCAGGCTTCCAAGTAGCTGGTAAGCCCACTATTGAGACTTTCTGCTCAGAAAGAAGATTCCTTTCAAAATATTACTGTTCACTGACAGTGCACCTGGTCACCCAAGAGCTCTGATGGAGACGTACAAGGAGATGAATGTTGTTTTCACACCTGCTAACACAGCATCCACTCTGCAGTCCATGGATCAAGGGGTCATTTCAACTTTCAAGTATTGTTATTTAAGAAATAGATTTCATGGCCGGGCTCGGTGACTCAGCCTGTAATCCCACGCCTTGGGAGGCTGAGGTGAATAGATTGCCTGAGCCCGCGGGTTCGAGACCCGCCTGGGCAACTTGGCGAGACCTCATCTCTACAATAAATCAAAAAGATTAACCGGGAGTGGTAGCTCACGGCTGTAGTTCCAGCTACTCGGAAGGCTGAGGTGGAAGGATCACCGGAGCCCAGCAGGTCGAGGCTGCGGTGGCCAGGAGTAGCCACTGCACTCCAGTCTGGGCGACAGAGTGAGACTCCAACTCAAAAAAAAAAGAGGGAAGCTGCCCCTGGGGAAGGTGCTGTGAACACTGCTGAAATGACAATGAAGGATTAAGACTATTACACAAAATGAGTTGAGAAAGCAGTGGCAAGGTTTGAGAAGATTGACTCCAGTTTTGAAAGAAGTTCTACTGTGGGTAAAATGCTGTCAAACAGCAAACAACACCACATGCATCAGAGAAATCTTTTGTGAAAGGAAGAGTTAATTAATGCAGCAAACTTTATTATTATATTAAGAAATTGCAGCCAGCTGCGGTGGCTCACACTTGTGATTCCAGTGCTTTGGGAGGCCAAGGCGGGAAGATCACTTGAACCCAGGAGTTCGAGACCAGCCTTGGCAATATAGCGAGACCTCATCTCTATAAAAAATTTAAAAATGAGCCAGTAGTCCTAGCACACCTGTAGTCCCAGCTACCCAGGAGCTGAGGCAGTAGGATCGCCTGAGTCCAGGAGGTCAAGGCTATGGTAAGCTGTGATCACACCACTGCACTCCAGCCTGGGTGACAGAATGAGATCCCAACTCAAAAAGAAAAAAAGAAAAAAAAATTGCCGTAGCCACTCCAACATTCAGCAACCACCACCCTGATCAGTCAGCAGTCATCAACACACCAAGGCAAGACCCTCCATCAGCAAGTTTACAACTCTTTTTGACAACTACTGAAGACTCAGATGATTGTTAGTGTTTCTTAGCAATAAAATATTTTTCAATTAAGGTATGTACATTTTTTAGACATAATGCTATTGTACACTTGATAGACTATAGTTTAGCATAAACATAACTTTTATATACACTGGGAAACCAAAAAAATTGTGACTCGCATTATTGTGATATTCATTTTATCATGGTTGTCTGGAACCAAACCCACAATATCTCCAAGGTGAAGCTGCACATGGAAGAGCCAGGGACGCAGCCAAGGATGCCCAAGTGGCAGGAGTGAGTAGTTGCAGGCATAGCAGCACTTATTTGAATAACTACCAAAGAGGATACCATTCAGTGGCCAAAGATTCAAACACCTGGTGCCTCTGGGTACCGCTGGCTTCCTGGGTCACATTGGTATTATTTTTTGTTTTTTTGTTTTTCTTTCCTGAGGACATTCCTTTGTCTGGGATGGAGGAGAAATCTCACAAACTCCCAGCCATAAGGATTTCCTGAGCCGAAGTGAACCAGGAATATGGAACAGTCCATAATCAATTAACAAAAGATAAAAGAAAGAAAAGGTTGTTGAAAGTCTGAAAGCCAAGAGTTTCTGAGCTGAGATCTGCTAGCCTGCCGTGTGGCCTGAGGCGGCTTCCAGTGGCTGTATTTTTTTTGCAGTGGCAGAGGTGTTGCATTTTTGCAACTATCAACGCATGGCAGCCCTTAGTAAAACCGAGCCCACAACTTCTCCTGCCCTCCACGCAGGGTTGTCACAAAGCCCCACTCCTTCTAGCCTGCGGGCACCTGCTGTGTGGGTGTGAGCAGCCTCACCGAGTAAATCAGGCCAGATGGGTGACAGTCACTTCAGTCGGGATGCCTGTGAGTAGCTGAGGGCCGCGAAAGGACCAGGAGCTGCCCCTGGCTGGGCCCTGGGGAAGACCATCCAGAGGAAGGGACTTGTGCAGAGGAAGGGACTTGTCAGCAGAGGAAGGGACTTGTCAGAAGGATCACCAGGACCCCTGCAGGTGAAGGGAGTATGTGGCTTAGCTAGGGGCCATTAAAATTCTGCAGATACCCAGGGAAAAATCAGGTGTCTCACAAATGGGCACTGGCTCTCTACCGTCCAGTCATCCTCCATGGTGCTTTGGAGGCCCACAGACATGGGAGCCTCAGCAGCGCCCCCAAAGAGGCTGGGCTGCTGCAAAGCCCTGTGCCTGAACGTGAAGCTCGGCATTTTTTTTTTCCTCTTTTTTTTTTTTTGAGTAGGAATCTCACTCTGTTGCCTAGGCTGGAGTGCAGTGGCACACTCATGACCACTGCAGCCTTAGCCTGCTGGGCTCAGGCGATCCTTCTGCCTCAGCCTTCCAAGTAGCTAGAACTACAAGCATGTGCTACCACACCCAGCTAATTTTTTGATTTATTATAGAGACAAGGTCTCTACAAGACCCAGTTGCCCAGGTTGGTCTCGAACCCCAGGACTCAGGCAATCCTCTCACCTGGGCCTCCCAAAGTTCTGGGATTACAGGCTTGAGCCACCGCACCTGGCAGGTGGGGCTGGTTTTGAGACAGGAGTTTCTTAAGCACCAGAGCCCACCCCCAGCCATCTCTGATTCCAGGGTGGTTTAGTGTTCCCTTCAAAGATGTGGGAAGATGGCTGGAGAAGAGGACAGAAGAGAGGCGGGGGTGGAGCAGTGGGGGCCAGGTTGGGGATGGAGGGAGAGGGGGCAGCAGGGCCAGCCCTGCCAGGTGTGTGTGTGTGTGTGTGTGTGTGTGTGTGTGTGTGTGTAGGGACAGCCTGTGTATAGTCATGGACATACCCCCTCTCCCCCAGCCAATTCCTTTGTGGGGGGGTGCCCTTTTCGGCCACCTGCTCCTCCCTACCCGTATCTCATGTGTTCTGTCTCCCTCCCCTCTCCCTTTTCCTTCTCTTCTTCCCTCTCTTTGCAGCTCCCCCTGTCAAAGGGAAAAGGAAACAGTCAGAGGAGGATAACCCCCTGGACCTACCTTTGTCCCCTACACCCAATGGTGAGCAGAGCAGGAGCCAAAGCCCCATCCGGCTGGAGGTGAGTTGGGTTACTCCCTGAGGGGCTTGTCTCTGCTGCCCTCACCTGTGCTCAGACTCTGGGTGAAAGACTCCCAAGCTCTCTGGAAGGAAATGCATCCCTAGGGCCCTCCCCTGTCACCTATGGCAGAGGGTTTTGATCTTGGTCTTTGTAACTGAACTCTTTTTTTAAAATGAAGATGCCCTTGCACCCTGATCCATACAACAGACAAAAGCGCTTTTCTATGATGTCAAACTACATTTACATCCATCCATCCTTCCAAATCTGTAACAGTGACACATGCAGTCACTGGGTGAGCTCAACAAGGCTGCCTGGGGGAGCAGAGACTCTGAAGCAGGGCTGTGGGTGGCCATTCAGAGCACACCCTCAGCTTCCATGCGTTTTGGCCATTTGCTTCTGGTGGCACAGTCTGGAAGAATGTCCTGATTTGTGCAGAAAAGTGGCTGCAAATGGTAATAGCCTAGAATTCAGAGAAAAGGCCTACAAGCGCAGCTTCCCTGGAGCCTCCGTTCTGAGGTCTTGAGTATGTTACGGTCTCATAGGTAACACATGACTTTGTGTGTCATTTATTACCACAGGTCTTTAATACCTTAAAACACTGAAATATTATAGAAGATATTTACAGCTAAAACATAAATAAAAACACTAAAATAAACTTGCGTCAGACATTTTTGGAACACATGGCTCTCTGGGCTGCTGTGAGCCCAGATGGTTGATGTCCTTCTGGGAGCTGTCTGTTCTCTGAGCAGAAGCCTACTTGGGCCAGGATATAGGGACTGAGCCCAGCCACAGCCCACCGGTACCCCTCTGCTTCAAGCCACCTGCCAGATGAGCAGCATCAGCAGAAACTGACCCTCTGGCCACCAAAAGTCCTGTGCGTCTCACAGCAATGTACAAGTAGAAACCTAGGGCTCCGCCTACCTGAGTTCAGCACTGCATGCTGCGGATCAGAAAGGCAGGCCAGCACTGCAGAGGCCCAGTGGGCACAGGCCCAGCAGAGTGGCCCCACAGCACAAGCCAGAAAGCAGCAAGCACCTTTGTTCTTCAGCTTTTATCCCAGAAGCCCCCGGGATGCCGAGCCTGCCTTCCAGGAGCTCACAGTCGGCAGAGGAGCTAAGACACAGATGTAACAAACTAAGAGCAAGACAAAGAAGGAATCCTGGCCTGGAGAAGGCCGGGGACTGCCCTGTGGCAGCCTCTGGAGCCAGCATCCCTGGGCTGCCAGGCCTCTGGGAAGGCCCTGGACTCCAGCCCCTGCCCTGGGGCCCAGAGCACTAAGAGCTTACCTTGTGCCTGTTAGACCCAAGAACAATCACTTCAGCCCAGAGAAGCGGGCTGGGTACTCTTGGGGAGCCCGGGTTTGGGGCAGGCACCTGACTCCTCCCTGCAGCCACTGGTTTCTGCATGTACCCAGCCACCCCAACTGGGACCCATCCCAACGCCTCCTGTTCTTTTCCCAGGACTCCCCCGAGTCAGGCGGGGAGCGGGAGGAGGAGCAGGAGCGGGAGGAGGAGCAGGCCTTCCTGGTCAGCCTCTACAAGTTCATGAAGGAGCGACACACACCCATCGAGAGGGTGCCCCATCTCGGCTTCAAGCAGAGTGCGTCCTTGGGGTGCAGGCAGGGAGGGGGGCCCAGAAGGGGACCCCACCCAGACAGGACATTGGGCAGGCACCTCCACGCTGGGTAACCCCGGATGCTGCCAGCCTACAGGGGTTGCAAATAGAAAGGATGCCTCCCTCCAGGCTTGGAGCAAGTGGAGCTGGATTACCATCCTCCCTGGCCTCCGGTGCTTGGGCCTGGCCTGCCCATCTACTGCAGTGGCCTGATTGGGTGTTTGCTGGTCTGTGCCTGCCTGCCAGGGCAAAAGGAGTGGGTGCAGGCTGCCCCTGCCTCCCCCAGTGACTGACCATGACCTGCCCTCTTTCCTCCAGTTAACCTGTGGAAAATCTACAAGGCAGTGGAAAAGCTGGGGGCCTATGAGCTGGTAAGGGAGCGCCTCCCAGTCCTGGCCAAGCTGCATCTCCCAGGGCCTCCCTGGGGCGAGCCCGCAGAGCTGCCCTTGCCTCCAGACAGAGGAGGAAGAGCCAGGATCCCAAACCTGCCCCTGCTGCTGGGGGTGGGGCTGCCTCGCCTGTTGGTACTCTGCTGCCCGAAGCAGGTTTTCCTCCCTTTCCCATCTGTTCCGCCTTCCCCGTGCTTGGAAAGCTGCTTGGGCGAGCAGTTAGGTGGCCCTGGGAGGGAGCACTGGCCGGCCGCCAGGCGAACCCCCTGCAGCCTTGCGGCCCCACCTCTGGAGAAGCAGCAGCTGCAAAACTGCAGTCCTTGCCCCATTCCTGAGAGGGGGCTGTGAGGACCCGCGGCCAGGGGGCGCCTGCCGGCCGCCCCCTCATGTGTTGCTCTTGCAGGTGACTGGTCGCCGCCTCTGGAAGAACGTGTACGACGAGCTAGGGGGCAGCCCAGGCAGCACCAGTGCAGCCACGTGCACGCGCCGCCAC
>NW_007249743.1:37649-51217 GCF_000164805.1 Carlito syrichta
GAGGTACAGCCGCTGCAGGCCACCTGGGCCTTGCCTCTAGGGCCTTGCTGAGCATGTGGTGGGGCTGCGAGGGCTGGATATGCCGAGGTGTCCAGAGGGGGCGGGGTGTGGCCACAGGCCGTTGGGGCCAGGGGGCAGCGCGGACGCTCCATCCTTATCGTGGCCAGGCTCGGCTCCATGAAGTAGAGCTGTGGGCTGGCTGTGCGATCAGAGGGAGCTGACAGCTTTGGGGTGGAAAGAATCTTCCTGTTGGGGGTGGGGAGGAGGCAGCCGGGGGGTGGGCACTGGCCTCCTGGTGACACGCCCGGCTCCTCTCCAGGCTGGTCCTCCCCTACGTGCGGCACCTGAAGGGAGAGGATGACAAGCCGCTACCCCCCTCCAAGCCCAGGAAGCAATACAAGATGGCCAAGGAGCCGCAAGGGGATGATGGGGCCACCGACAGACCAAAAAAGACCAAGGAGGAGCAGCGAATGGACCAGGTGAGCACTGAGCCCGCTGGGTGCCACCATCCCTGGGCTCTTGCAGCAAAACCCCAGCCCTTACTGTGGCTACCGGGCTCCCCACACAGAGCACCCTGAACCTGCTCCAGAGGCAGAAACTTGAGGGGGCTCCAGCTGCTCTGCAGATGGTTGTGTGAGTGGGTTCTGGACTCCAACCCACACCAGGCCCTGTGTCCTGACACTGGATGTGTCCACTAGGAGGACAGGGTTCTATGAAGATTGCATGAAGGCACGGCAAGGACTAGGAGGGGTTCCCGGGCACCCCCCAGACTTGCTGCCTCCAGGTGCCCAGGTCAGGACATATGGCTCACATCCCTGAGGCATGGCTTTCTCTCATTCTAGGTGATGCCAGCAAAGACCAAAGCAGATGTCACCGAACTGGCTCCACTTCCCAGCCCGGACCCCTCCAGGGACAGCACAGAACCGGCCTCTGGGCCCTCTCTGCCCTTTGTAGGTGCCAGCTGCTGCCCTGAGGCCTACAAGCGCCTCTTGTCCAGCTTCTACTGCAAAGGGACACATGGCATCATGTCACCACTGGCCAAAAAGAAGCTCCTGGCCCAGGTGACCAAGGCAGAGGCCTTGCAGTGCCAGGAGGAAGGCTGTCGCCATGGGGCAGGCAGCCCTGCTGGGGAGTCCCAGGTACCCCCAGCTGCCTGCCCCCCAGAAAGCCCCCAGAGCCCAGGAGGGCTGGCTGAGAATTCCAGGCACCGGCTGACCCCGCAGGAGGGGTTGCAGGCCCCTGGTGGCAGCCTCAGGGAGGGGGCTCAGATGGGCCCCTGTCCAACAGCCCCTATCTTCACGGGCTGTTTCCACAGCTACCCCACTGAGGTGCTAAAGCCTGTCAGCCAGCACCCCCGGGACTTCTTTTCCAGCCTTAAAGATGGGGTGGTGTTGGGGCCTCCTTGTCAAAAGGAGGGACTGTCAGTCAAAGAGCCCCAGCTGGTGTGGGGAGGCGATGCCAACCGCCCCTCTGCATTCCACAAAAGTGGCTCCAGAAAGGGCAGTCTCTACCCCAAGCCCAGAGCCTGCTGGGTGTCCCCCATGGCCAAGGTCCCAGCCAAGAGCCCGGCGCCCCCACCCACCTTCCCCAGCAGCCCAGGCCTCAGCAACAAGCACAGCCTGGAGGAAGAGAGCTTTGCCCATGGTGGCAAGAAACTGCGGGCAGTGTCTCCCTTTCTTAAGCAAGTGGACACCAAGGAGTATGGGCCCAAATTGGCAGGGCCCGGCCTGGCCGTCTCTTGCCTGCTGGGCCCACCTCTGGGACCGGCCCCCCCGGAGGCCTACAGGGGCACCATACTGCGCTGCCCACTGAACTGCACCAGCCCCCCGGACCCCTTAAAGGGCCAGGCCACACTCCCTTTCAGCCCTCTGGTCATCCCGGCCTTCCCGGCCCACTTCCTGGCCACTACAGGCCCATCACCCATGGCTGCCGGCCTGATGCACCTCCCCCCCGTGTCCTTTGACAGTGCCCTCCGCCACAGACTCTGCCCGGCTTCGTCTGCCTGGCACGCACCACCGGTTACCACCTATGCCGCGCCCCACTTCTCCTTCCACCTCAACACCAAGATGTAGGTCAGAGCCCGCAGCGCTGTGCTGTGGTGGGTCTGCTGTGCTCAGGATGGATAGGTGCTACCAGGGCATCCAAGCTGGAGTCTGCAACCTGGGACACCTGGCGGGGCCTCAGGCCGGGCAGCCTGGCACAAAGAGGAGGCTGGGAAAACTGGGTCTGTCTCTCAAGGAAGCAGTCTGAGCCCAGGGAACCCTGTTGTTGCAAGAGAGGACGGTGCAAGGTTGGCGGCTCCCAGCTGGAGCCCCCATGGGGAGGCCAGAAGGCAGCTCAAGGCATCCAGGTTGCCCATGGAAAATCCAATAAAAACACCAATATGAATCTGCCCAGCCCTGAGGTTTGCGCATTATGGACCTTTGCAAGGGCAGGTGAGGCTGGGGTGAGCTTGTGGGTGGGGTTGCCAGTGGGGGAGCCAAGGAGAGGGGCCTGGATGCCACCACCTCACTGAAGAGTGGCCCGAAGCAGACCTCGGCTACTGCTCATGGTTCAGCAGGCTGCGGCATCTGCCCTGGGCCTCCATTCCACCTGTTGCCTTCCTCATTGTGCAGATGGAGGTTCAAGGCTCAGGGAGCGTTGGTGACTTGCCTAGGTCTTCCCAGCAGGCGAACCACAGGGCAGAGCTGTGTAGGTGGCATGACTCCAGCACTCTGAGCAGGATCCCGGGAGTCAGGGTGAGGCCTGAGGCTGTTAGCAGCCTCCAGGGGATTGAGGGGACGACCAGGAAGCCAAGTGGGTCTGCCCTGGTGGTGGACACAGACTTGGGCCTGCTGCAGAATCCTCTTGGTGACCCCCACCCCCACTTGCCTGTCCCATAAGGACAGGCCAGGAGGGCCCACTGGGGGTACCTGGAGGAAAAGGGGAGCTAAGGGACCCGTCTGCCTGGGCATCTGCATTGGTAACAAGTTCCATGGCCGGGCTTGGTGACTCAGCCTGTAATCCCAGCACTTTGGGAGGCTGAGGCAAGTGGATTACCTGAGCCTGCAGGTTTGAGACCACCCTGGGCGACTTGGCGAGATCTCATCTCTACAATAAATCAAAAATTAGCCGGGTGTGGTAGTATGTGCCTGTTGTTCCAGCTACTTGGAAGGCTGAGGCGGAAGGATCACCAGAGCCCAGCAGGTAGACACTGGGGTGGCTGTGAGTGTGCCACTGCACTCCAACTTGGGCAACAGAATGAGACTCCAACTCAAAAAGTTCCAGTGGGTTTCCCAAGTGGTTGCTCTGGGGACGCACACAGAAACCCTGCAGCCTGACACTTTCCTCCACAAAGGTCCTGGACAGGGAGCAGGTCCTGTCTTGCGAGGGGGGAGGGCTGAGCCCTTCCCGAGGCATCCCTTCCCCTCTGCAGGCAGCCTGTGCTCAGGACAGCTTCACACCTGGTCCTGGAGAAGCCAGGCCACTATTGGCCAAACAGGAGTTGCAGGTGTGAGCCAGGTGGGCAGGCGACCTCTGACCCGCGCCACTGGAACTTGCCCTGCCTTCTGGGGCCATGGGTGGGACAATGTAGTGTGATCCCCTTAACTCCTGGGTGGGGAGACAGGCCAGGGATGGGTGGAGTCTTGCTTGCCCAAGGTCACTGTCCAGGATGACAGCCCCCAGACCAGGGAACACACAAGATGCCTGGCACCAGGGAGTGGATGGCCAGGGCAGGAGGGCCGCCCCGTCCAGTCTCTGCTTCCTCTTCCAGGAGCTGCCTGTGAAGGGATGCTGAGGCACAGGTGCCCTGCAAGTGAGATCTGCAGTGGGGGATAGGGGACTACAGAGGTGGTGGTCCCCACTGTGGTGAGCACTCTCGGGTTCTGTAGGGGTGTCCCCAATCTCCCACCTCCCTCCTGAAAAATGCTAAGATGCCAGCCAGAGTATTTGTGTGACCAGCCTGAGCTCCAACTCCCACATGCACCTATGTGCAGCCCATCTCTTTCCGCCTCTGGAGGCTCAGTAGTTGACAGGTGGGGAGGAGGCTGAGTTCTGCCCACCTTCCAGGCAAACGCCCTGGGTGCTGGGCTGCAGATCATAGGAGTCAGATCCTCTGGATGAAGGGGAGGTGAAGGTACCTGTCGTATGCAGGGTCCTGCCTGAGATGGGACAGAATCTCTTCTGCAAAACAACACTGGCTCGTTCCCGGCACACAGGTGGGCAGTTGGCGCGGCAGCAGGCTTGGGCATAGAGGGCTCCGTGCTGTGGTGGTGGCGCCCTCTGGAGGCTGGTCTGGAGAATGCATCTCACATGGGGCGTCCCTGTCCAGGTGGATGCCCTGGGCAGGTTGCGGCCACCTGTGCTTAGGTGCAAAGGATGCTAGAGCTGATGTGGGCCAGGCTTCCTGGAAAACCTCTGGAGCCCTGTGCCGCAGCTCCGGTGTGCTAGCTTTACGTGATTTTTCTCATTCCTCACAATTCCCAGGGGAAAATTCTGTCCCCCACGTTCAAATGGCTTGAACAGTGGAGGCCAGCGCCTCTGTTTCCTTAATGAGCAGAGCATGAGGATGGGGGCCAGGGCTGGAGGTCTGAGACGAGGGGAGAGGGAACAAGTGGTCTTCCAGATTGGAACAAGACCACACCAAGGTAGTGCGTGAGGGTCTCTGGAAAGTATCAGGTTCCACGTGAGGTGAGTGGCACAGGTTTCAGTGAGACCAGGTAGCCTGCAAGCAGGGTGCAAGCTCAGAGTGGGGGGAGCCGGAGCTCAGCCAGGAGAGTCTGGCACAGCAGAGAGGGACAGGGAGCCACGGTAGTGCCAGGAGTGATGGCAATGGAGGGCCGTGGAATCGAAGCTGGGTGAGGGGAGCCGAGGACAGGTGGTAAGGCTAATGCACTGAAGGTCTCAGTGGACTCCATGAACTGCGGGACTTGAGGAGGTGGGCTGGCAGATAAGAGGGCTGACACCCCTGCATCCCTGCGGTTCCCGGGTATGCTCATGAGAGTGAGTGGAGATGAGGAGGCCGAGGAATGGAGAGACCAGGGTGTGGGAAGCCTTGGAGGTAGGAAGCACATTGGGACAGCAGTGGCTCTGGGCAAGCACCGTGGGCCAGGGTCAGAGCCAGGGAGACAAGGAGGGGGAAGGAGGGCCCAGGGGTCCACAATAAGTACAAAAGGCAGGGGCTTGCAGCAGGGGAGAGAAGTGGCCCACACTGGAGGGGCCTGCAGAGGAACCGTCTTGGGGTGGGCACAGCTGCAGGCTGTCAGAGAAAGTACAGAGGGGAAGCTGGGAGCCCAGGCGGTGAGGGATTTCCATGGCTCAGCAAAGATTTAGAGTCAAGACCAGAGGCTGCTGACAGTGGCCTGAGATATGTTTAAATGTTCTTTTATTTTTGTGTGTGAGACAGGGTCTCACTATATTGCCCAGACTGGAGTGCAGGGGCTATTCACAGGCAAGATCACAGCTCACTGCAGCCTTGAACTCCTAGGCTCAAGTGATCCTCCTGCCTCAGCCTCCCAAGTAGCTGGGAACACCAGCATGAGCCCACGTACCCCACTACATTTTTTTAAATGTAGTTGCCAGCATCTGGCTAAATGTTTTTAAATATAGCTACCAGCATTTAAGAATCAGACTTCAGGCCGGGTGTGGTGGCTCACATCTATAATTCCAGCACTTTGAGAGGCCAAGGTGAGAGGACTGCCTGGGCCCAAGGGTTCAAGACCAGCCTGGGCAACTTGGCGAGACCTCATCTCTACAATAAATCAAAAAATTAGCTGGGCATGATGGTGCATGCCTGTAGTTCTGCTACTTGGAAGGCTGAGGCAAAAGGATCACCTGAGCCTAGCTGTTCAAGGCTGTGGTGGCCATGAGTGTGCCACTGCACTCTAGCCTGGGCGACAGAGTGAGCCTCCATCTCAAAACAAAACAAAACAAAAACAAACAAACCAAAAAACAAAGAATCAGATTTCACATTTAAAATGTGGGTATCAGCTGGGCTCGGTGGCTCAGCCTGTAGTCCCACGCTTTGGGAGGCCAAGGTGAGTGGATTGCCAGAGCCTGCAGGTTCAAGACCCGTCTGGGCAACTTGGCGAGACCTCATCTCTACAATAAAATCAAAAAATTAGTCGGGTGTGGTAGCGCACGCCTGTAGTTCCAGCTACTTGGAAGGCTGAGCCAGAAGGATCGCCGGAGCCCAGCAGGTCGAGGCTGCGGTGGCCAGGAGCGGCCACTGCAGTCCAGTCTGGGTGACAGAGTGAGACTCTAACTCAAAAAAATATAAACAAATAAATAAAATAATATGTGGGTATCAGGCTTTTTT
Organism: Carlito syrichta; assembly: GCF_000164805.1. Lineage (NCBI taxonomy): Eukaryota > Metazoa > Chordata > Mammalia > Primates > Tarsiidae > Carlito > Carlito syrichta. Next base: position 43,948 of record NW_007249743.1, read on the forward strand.
TTTTTGAGTTGGAGTCTCACTCCATCACCCAGGCTAGAGTGTAGTGGCACACTCACAGCCACCCCAGGACTCAGGTGATCCTTCCACCTCAGCCTTCCAAGTAGCCAGAACTACAGGCGCGTGCTACTACATCTGGCTATTTATTTATTTATTTATTGTAAAGATGAGGTCTCGTCAGGTTGCCCGGGCCGTTCTTGAACCCGTGCGCTCAGACAGTCCTCTCACCTCAGCCTCCCAAAGTGCTGGGATTACAGGCTTGAGCCACCACGCCCGGCCCTGGCTTCTCTTTAAAAATGACCATTTCTAACCACGTGGAAGCACTTCCTGGAGCTGGGTAGTAGCTGCTGTTCTTTAGACAGGGTGACTGGTTTGTTCACCACAGTTTCCCCAGCCCCTCCTGTCCCCAACCTTGAGGGACCCAGGCCTCCTTGCCACGTGCCCCAGGTACCACCATTTAAGCTGGAATCCTCTTGTAGCACAGAGTAAATGGCAGCTTTCAAAGTACCTTTCCACTTTCGGGAATCTTAGCTTCATGCTTGGGATTCCCACACTTGCCTGGCCTTGAACGGGCAAACGGGTAGAGACAAAAGATCAAAGAGCTGGAAGCAGAGGCCCTGAGACCTGATCCCTCCATGGGTTCAGTGCACCAGTGACGATTCTCAAGCCTTTACTTGCAGGCAAAGGAAACAAAACCTGACCCAGGCAGGAAAGGGCCTGAGTGACTCACAGAACTGCAGCGAGGGCTGAACCCCCAGGCCATGGGGTGTGGGGCAGGGGGCAGGTGGTCCTGCACACCTCAGGGGGACTGCCATCAGTGAACTAGAGCCTGCTCCTCCTGGCCAGAGAGCAGACTGCGGGCATCTCTTCCCAACTCCATACGCAAGGACAATTGCTGGGAGTTTGAACTACCTCCCAGAAGCCAGCAGCCACTACAAATCAGGACAGCCCCCCCACCCCTCCCAGCAATGGTTAATCACCCAGCAGCAGGCACTACATGTGACTGCGCTCCAGCTCTGAAGTCCTATGCTTGCCTGTGTTCCCCAAGGCCTGTTCCTCAGAGGAGTGTGTCCTCCAGGTCTACCAAAATGGTAGCTGCCATACTGGGTGATGCAGGTGCAGACACTTCTCTGGGCCTTCGCTTCCTTACCTGTGATTTGGAAGTGAATCACTTCTGCCTCAAGAGTCATGGGCATTGAGTGAAAGTGCTCTGTAAACTGAAGTTCTGACCCATGTGAATCATCACTTCCTTCCCGCCCACACTCCTGCTCTGCCAGTCTGACCACCCCCTGCCTGCCCTTAACCTTTTGGCTTTTAAAATTCCTATCCTTCTGCCTGGCTTTTGACTCAGCACCACGCTGACCTTTGGAACCTGTCTGTGTCGGCGAGAATGGCAATCATCTCCCCCCACATATCAACTCTAACTGATCGTGGTTGTCTGCAGCTTCCAGTTGACTCAGTGTGAAAGTGATGCAATCGATTAGTAATGTCTGCTGAGGCCACAGAATAGTAGTAGAGGGTCACCCGCCACATAATTGCCCTTTTCGTGCCAACTAACCATGACTGATGATGGGCTGTCTAATGTAGATCTCTGGCCTCACTGCCACTTTGCAGCCACAGCTCCTGCACAGAGCTGTCTAGTTTCCCTCCCACATGACCAAGGGTTGTGGAGGAACAGGGCTGGGGTTGAGCAGTCAGATCACGGAAGTCCAGGTTGGACATCCCCTGCCCAAGAACTACAGAATGTGATGCCTGGGTAGTAATAAGGGAAACTGCCTCTTGGGAGAAATCCAGTTAGAAAATAAAAAGGCCTTTCCACAGCAGTGAGGTAGAAAGGGATAACCTAGAATCTGCGCCAACAGGGCAAAGTAGAATTAGGGTTCACATAATGTGACTAAATTCTTAGTAAGGAGCATCCCCAGGGACAGTGCGGCAGACCCTGCCAACTGTCCACCTAACATCCACTCCTGCTTTGTCCTTGCTGATAGGATCCCAGCTTGGTTCAGAGCACCATCCCAGTGATTCTCATGTGCCTCCTGTGTTCCTCTTTTTGAATAGGAATATCTATTGCAGTTATCTTATGTCCGTCCCAGTGCTGAAGTCTGAACAAGTGAGGGCAGGTAACATTTCCTTTTAGTTCACAACTCTTCAGATGCCAAGGAACTCCACTTGAGGAATTATACTCAAGAAGCCTCATCCACATCTGGTGACATCCTGATTTAAATGAATGACATCCTGGATCTTAAGCTCACTCTATAAAGCGTTAATGTGATTCACTTTAGGCAGAAGTGATTCACTTCCAAATCACAGGAAGTGCTTTCGGAAAATCTTTAAACCAAGTGGGTATATGGGAGTGTGACAGGCAGAATAATGGCCTCCCAAAGCTGTCTACATCCTAATCCCCAGAACCTAGGAATATATTAGGGGGCATGGGAAAGGGGAATTCGGGTTGCAGATGAAACCATAGTTGCTAATTAGCTGACCTTGAGATGAACAGATTATCCTGGAGTATCTGGGAGGGTCCAGATAACACAAGGATCCTTTTATTTTTTATTTTATTATTATTATTTTTTGAGTTGGAGTCTCACTCTGTCGCCCAGACTGGAGTGCAGTGACCGCTCCTGGCCACCGCAGCCTCGACCTGCTGGGCTCCAGTGATCCTTCCGCCTCAGCCTTCCAAGTAGCTGGAACTACAGGCACACACTACCACGCCCGGCTAATTTTTTGATTTATTGTAGAGATGAGGTCTCACCAAGTTGCACAGACAGGTCTTGAACCCGTGGGTTCAGGCAATCCACTCACCTCAGCCTCCCAAGGCACAGGATTACAGGCTGAGTCACCGAACCCGGCTTATTTTTTGTTTTTTTGAGTCAGAGTCTCACTCTGTCACCCAGGCTGACATGCTCATGCCCACCGCAGCCCCAACCTGCTGTGCTCAGGTGATCCTTCTGCCTCAGCCTTCCAAGTAGCTGGAACCACAGGTCAGCCAATTTTATTTATTTATTGTAGAGACAAGGTCTTGTCATGTTGCTCAAGCTGGTCTCAAACCCCTGAGCTCAGACAATCCTCTTACCTCTGCCTCCCAAAGTGCTGGAATTATAGGTATGAGCCACCGTGCCCAGCCTCACAAGGATCTTTTTTTTTTTTAATTGGAGTCTCACTCTTATTGCCCAAGCTGACAAGGATCCTTAAGAGTGGAATGGGGGCCAGGCGCGGTGGCTCATGCCTGTAATCCCAGCATTTTGGGAGGCCGAGGTGAGAGGCTTGCCTGAGCCCACGGGTTCAAGACCAACCTGGGCAACTTGGCAAGACCACATTTCTACAATAAATCAAAAGATTAGCCGGGCATGGTAGCGCATGCCTATAGTTCCAGTTACTTGTAAGGCTGAGGTGGAAGGATCGCTGGAGTCCAGCAGGTTGAGTTTGCAGTGGCCGTGAGTGTGCCACTGCACTCCAGTCTGGGCGACAGAGTGAAACTCCAACTCAAAAAAAAAAAAGAGTGGAATGGGGGGTGCAGAGGAGGGAGAACAGAGAAAAAAGAGCACGAGGACTTCACCTAATGTTGCCAGCTTTGAAGACAGAAGAAGTGGCCACGAGTTAAGAAATGTGGGTGGCCTCTCAAAGCTGGAAAAGTCAAGGCAACAGAGTCGTCCCTAGAGCCTCCGGAAGGAACACAGGGCTGCTGACACCTTGATTCTAGCCCCACGAGACCCATTTTGAATTTTTGACCTCCAGAACTGTAATATAATAAATTCACATTGTTAAGCCATTAGGTTTGTGGTAATTTGTGAGGGGGGAATCCCCCCAAAATCAGAATTCTCTTTTGGAGAACCCATCAGCATCAGTGTACCAGCTAGCATTGTTGTGAGAAGCTGTGTTCAGCTTCAGTGAATTTTTTTGTTGCATACAGGTGACTGGTTCTTTCACCATGACAAGACATCTGCCCAAACTGTGCTGAGTGTTCAGCAGTTTTTGACCAAAAAGGCATGACCCTGTGCCCCACCCTCCCTATTCACCCGATCCAGCCCTGAAGTGACATTTTTTTTGTTGTTTCCCTGGATAAAAAAAGTCCTCAAAGGGAAATGTTTTGCCAATGTGGAAGAGGTGAAAAAAAAAAAAAAGAGCAGAAGCACTAAAAGGCATCAAAACTGATGACTTCAAAAACTGTTTCAAGCAGTGGGAAAAGGGTCATAATAGTCGTATTGCATCACATGGAGAGTACTTTGAAGGTAACTGAAATTTAAACATGTAAGAATAAATACACATTTCAAAAGAAATAAATTCCGTGTTTTTTGGGTTCCCCTTCATATCACAAGAAAACACAGACAGGAATGTAAATAATTTGTGACCAGAGGGCAAACTGTGGTAGTTAAAAATATGCTCACAAATTCTTGTACTCTTTTCAAAAAGTGGAGCCTAATTCCCTTTCCCCTTGAGTGTAGGCTGGAATTAGTGACTCATCTAACTAACCAAAATAAGGCAGAAGTGATGGTGTGTGACTTTTGACATCAGGTCACAAAAGAAGCAACTTACAGGAGCAGTCACTGGAAGAGTTCTCATGATCCCCCATGTCCACTCCCCTTGTCAACGCTGGCTCAGAAAGGGATGTACTGAATTAGGGACAGCCATGTCAAACAAAGTCCACACCAATAGCTTCTAAAATCCAACAAGTAGCCGGGTTCGGTGGCTCAGCCTGTAATCCTGTGCTTTGGGAGGCTGAGGTAAGTGGATTATCTGAGCCCGCAGGTTCGAGACCCGCCTGAGCAACTTGGCAAGACCTCATCTCTACAATAAATCAAAAAATCAGTCGGGCATGGTAGCGCGCGCCTGTAATTCCAGCTACTCAGAAGGCTGAGGCGGAAGGATCGCCGGAGCCCAGCAGGTTGAGGCTGCGGTGGCCGGGAGCGGCCACTGCACTCCAGTCTGGGCGACAGAGTGAGACTCCAACTCAAAAAAAAAAAAAAAAATCCAACAAGTGACTTGGAAGTGATTACAGATTACAGCAATCCAATGAATGGTTTTACAACTGATATCACTTGGTAAGCAGTTTTACAATATGTAGTCATCCCTCAGTATCTGCAGAGGAGTTCATAGACTCCCCCACACCAAAATCTAGGCCTACTCAAGCCCTGAAGTCAGTCTTGTGGAACTCTCCTATGAGAAAAGTTGGCCCTCTGTATAGGCAGGCTTTTGCACACTGTGAATACTGTATTTTTGATCCACATTTTCTTGCAGATGGGGAACTGGTAAACACAGAGGGCCGACTGAATTTATTAGAAAAAAAATTCACATATAAATGGACCTGTGCACCTCAAACCTGTGTTGTTCAAGGGTCAACTGTATTTATTTTATTTAGAGAGTAAGAAAGAATATATATATTACATTTTTTAAAATTTATTGTTTTGAGGGGAACACAACATCAATAAGGGTACCTGATTTCAAACCAGGCAAAGTGGGGACCAAAGGGAGGCCCAAACTTGACCTGTACGACGGCCATTATATACCTAATCCTGAATTACACCCAACATCTTTAAAATTTAAAAAAAAAAGAAGGAAAAGCCAAGACAAGACCCATCCTGGGGCCGCGCTTCAGACCCCATTGGGCAGTTCCTATGCAAAATGCCTCAGGAGCCACAGCTCTGTCAAACAGATGTCCCCATGTTCTTGCCACTGTGGCCAGAATAGGCATCCCTCAGGAGTTTGGTACTGTCCACTCAAAATGTTCAACTCCAGAAAGATTTTGATGGCTCACACTGAAACCACATGGCAGGAATTAGAGCTATTATTATTTTGCAACCCTGAGATTTTAAGTTCATTGTAAAAATAATGTTACCAATAAAGACATTTTTCATTATGTCCAAAAATAAAATACAAGTTATTTTTTGAGTCAGAATCACTCTATCATCCAGGCTGGAGTGCAGTGGCATAATCACGGCCCACTGCAGCCTCGAACTCCTGGGCTCAGGAGATCCTTCTGCCTCAGCCTCTCGCGTAGCTGAGACTACAGCCACATGCCACCATGCCTAGCTAATTTTTTGACTTTTTTTGTAGAGATGAGATCTTGCTATGTTGCTCAGGCTGGTCTTGAACTTCTGGGCCCAAGCAATCCTCCTGCCTCGGTCTCCCAAAGTGCTGGAATTACAGGCATGAGCCACCACGCCTGGCCTTATTTTTGTTTTTATATTATTTAGATTATTGTATCATACCAGTTATTAAATATTTGACTATCACTCGAGTAAATATTTCTTCCTCTCTCAACCCCCTGCCATATCTTCTTCTTTGCCTTTTAAGCACTGTGGTCTCTGCACAGAATGCCAGGGACAGACCAACACAGTTGTAAGAGAGAGAGAGAAGCTGACAGCCTCTCACTGCCTGTTGGTGAGACAGCAGAGAGGCAGCTTTTGCCTTTTTTGAGAAGGAGGGGGACTGAGAGCAACCTTCCAAACAACTTGAGAACTTGTTTTGAGAACAGGGACTATGGAATGGTGTCCCAGTCTCTCTGAAGTAGGCTCCTGGCTCAGTGTCACAGTGCCCACTATGGAAACAAATCCCCAGGTCTGTCACACAGGGACTCGTCTCCTGCCTGCGGTTCCCTTGGGGGCGAGGCTGAGCCATGGCTGCTGGCTAAAGTGCTCCCAAGTGCTGCAGCTCTGAAGCAGAAACAGGTTTTGTGCCTGGTTTTGTGTGGATTTGCAGACTCCTTGATGTGCTCCCCTTTACAAACAATGCCTGAGCCTTGGTCACAAACACTTCTGACTGTTGACATCTGTGCGGTACATGGCCATCTCCAGGATGGTCCTGAGAGACCCAAGAAACCAAGAAACTTAAAAAGCCATACTTGCTGTAAAAGTAGTGTTTAGTTCACTATATTTTATATATCCCTACTTCGTGTTCATTGTACTTTATGAAATCTTAGTACTTTAAATCCTACCTCAGACCCCGTAGAATTAGGCATATGTCGGGTGCCGGGTAGCAACTGATTGTGTAGTTATATAATATCTTAAGTAGTGTTTGTATTTAGAACTCTTGGGTTAAACATTGTTAGTCCCAATTGCCATGCTGACTTCTGCTTTTACAACGGGATGTAAATGTTAAAGTGATAAGCCCCTTTCAGACATTCCTTTGCAGCAGACTTGGAGACGCTAGTAATCTGCCTGCTTGCTCAAGTTAATTTATACGCAGTGACTGTATGAACCTAACTTATCTTACATTCCACTCTGCCCGTTAAGTGGGTTTCTGTCAATCACGGGCAGTCAGGTTGAAGCCCACGAAA
>NW_007249743.1:51237-52224 GCF_000164805.1 Carlito syrichta
CTCGAGCCTGAATAAAGACCTTTGTGTGTTTGCATCAGAGCTGGCTCTTTGGTGGTCTCTTGGATTTTGAATTTTGGGTTTAACAGTCCAACACTACCTACCCCCTGCCAGGGTGGGACACTATCTTACTGGACTAATGGGGCTCAGTCAAGGTCGTGGTGTGCTGCATATTCTGGAGCATCTCCCCTGGTGTTTGAGGGAATTCCCAGAATCTTCCCCATAAATCTCTCTTTGGGTGTAAACCAGCCAGTCCCAGTTCCTGCTATTTGCCACTCCAATACCATCAGCCATCAGTTTCCCTGGTGGTGAATGTGCAGGGGCCCCGCCACCGGTTCCAGGCAGCAGAGGCACATCTACAGAGACAGGAGAGTCTTGGCCCCCTGCCATGTCAGTGATGACCAGGAGGACTCGCTGGGCCCCGCACTGGGCGAGGCCACCTGACAGACCAGCCTAATCACTGCCTGTGGCCAATACAAGGATATCGACCTTTGGTGGCCAGAATCTCTCCTCCATCCCTTTTGTTTGGTTGGTTATGTTCTTTTAAAGTTTCTGTTGGTGCCTTGATCTTGGATCCTCCAACACTTTTTGGCAAGGAACACCTTTGAGGACAAGGGGCCCATAGCACCTGGGCTTCCAGCTCACAGGGAAGGGAAGGACTCTGTCCAGACAGTAAGTCAGGCTTCTCTGACTTGTTTTAAGGGAAGAAAGGCTTACTAGGTAGTGGAGACTTTAAATCACTCCAGAATTTTCAGAAAATATAGCTTTGGATTCAGCTATATTCAAGAGGAGGACCAAGACGCAGACCTGATGGGTCTTTCCTAGGGAAAGCCTAGCCCTCACCTGTATGCAAGCAATTCCTGGGGTACACAAGGCAACCCTCCCAGGCTTCTTTGCCTCAGTTTTGGCCTTGTCAAACCTGTATATGTACAGAAAGCAAAGGAAAGCCCTATCAGACACAGTGAAATTGGAGTGCAAGAGAGAGAGAGA
>NW_007249743.1:52244-56226 GCF_000164805.1 Carlito syrichta
GAGAAGAGAGAAAGGAGAAGGGAAGGAAGAGGAAGAGAGCTAAGATCTGCATTCTCCCTAAGAGTGGATTCCAGCCAGGCTCGGTGGCTCAGCCTGTAATTCCCTGCTTTGGGAGGCTGAGGTGAGTGGATTGTCTGAGCCCGTGGATTCGAGAGCCCCTCGGGCAACTTGGTGAGACCTCATCTCTACAATAAGTCAAAAAAATTAGCCGGGTGTGGTAGCGCCCGCCTGTAGTTCCTGCTACTCGGAAGGCTGAGGCGGAAGGATCGCCGGAGCCCAGCAGGTTGAGGCTGTGGTGGCCGGGAGCAGGCACTGCACTCCAGTCTGAGGGACAGAGTGAGACTCCAACTCAAAAAAACAAACAAACAAAGAAACAGTGGATTCCATTGGCAGGCAGGGGAATGAGAGCAGGGGATCAGAAACCCCATATGGTGCTGTGGGAAGTCTGTCACTGATGGCTACCCAACATCCTCGACAGTCATCGAGCCCCTTCTCCTACAGCATGAGTACCATCTTCCCAAGAGACAAACTATAAAAATCCACATCCTCAAACTCCCTTGCTGCCACTGAGCAGGTATGTGACCTAGGGATCACCATCAGACATGACACACTGGTTAGCAAGGGAGACACTGAAGGAAGTGGCCAAATGGATTTGTTTGCAGCAATCATGTCCCTCCTGGGTGAATGACAGCAGAGCATCGAGTTGGCCACACTCTTCTATTTTAAGCTCAAATCAAGTTAGAATTTGTACTCACTGGGAAGAGAAAAGCTCACTGATATGAAATGTTCAAAAAACTGTGGGTCTTGTTTCTCTGTTTATTCTTTTAGAAATGGGGTCTTGCTATATTGCCCAGGCTTGAGTGCAATAACTATTCACAGGTGTGATCATCATGCACTACAACCTCAAACTCCTAGTTTCAAGTGATTCTCCTGCCACAGTCTCCTGGGTAGCTGGGACAACAGGCATGCACCACTGCCCCTGGGTCTCTGTGTATATTCTTGACCAATGGCTGAAGTTTTGGAATCTGAGCTATAAGCTGTTTGTATATTTGCTTGTCTGAGTGTGCAATATTTTCCTACCTCTGGATAAAATTTTCAAACTAGATTAGATTATAAATCTCTTAAAATATCCCTATTCTGATTGAGATGTATTTATCTTAGAGATAAGAGCTTATATAAATACTCCTAAAATTCCTCGAAATTAAGAAAATTGAACCTCTAATACTTTCGATGTGAACAAAAACATCTTTATACAAACAAACGTTTTAAGAATTCAAGATCACAGCTGTGTGCAATAGCTCACACCTGTAATCCCAGCACTATGGGATGCAGAGGTGGAAGGACTGCTTGAGCCCAGGAATTCAAGATCAACCAGGACAACATAGCAAGACCTCTTCTCTACAAAAATTCAAAAAATTTGCCAGGCATGGTGGTGTGCGTCTGTAGTTCCAGCTACTCAGGAGGCTGAGGCAGAAGAATAACCTGAGCCCAGGAGGTCGAGGCTGTAGCGAGCCACGTTCACACCACTGCTATCCAGCCTGGAAGTCAGAGACCTTGTCTTAAAAAAAATAAAACAAAACAGAAGGCTCTTTAAAATCATGTTACTTCCTATGTTTACTTTTTAAATCTCATTGTCACTTTAAATGGTTCTCAGTAACCCATGATCCTATCTAGAGTGTTCAAACCTGACAGTTTTTGTTATTTTGCCTTCCCCAAATCAAATCCTAAATGCTGTCTTTCAGCCCCACAACTGTCTTTGAGATTTCCCAGAGGGTCCTGGAAAATCACTTAGGATTTGTTCTTTTACCTTGTAAAAAGAGAGGTGCTAGAAATAATTCAGTTTCTCAGATATGTTACTGTGAGTGAGTTGCATGGGAAACTTTGTCAAATCAGAAGAGATGTTGTTATTTTGGTAAAGTATTAATTAACATTAAATTTTCAGAGCCTGGCGCAGTGGTTTGCATCTGTAATCCCAGCACTTTGGGAGGCCATAGTGGGAGGAGGGTCACTTGAGGCCAAGAGTTTGAGATCCAGTGTTTGAATACAGTGAGACTGTCTGTAAAAAAAAAAAAAAAAAAAAAATTAGCCAGGCTTGGTGGCTCAGCCTGTAATCCCACGTCTTGGGAGGCTGAGGTGAGTGAATTGCCTGAACCCGCAGGTTCGAGACCCGCCTGGGCAACTTGGCGAGCCCTCATCTCTACAATAAAAATAAAAAATCAGCCGGGCGTGGTAGCGCGCGCCTGTAGTTCCAGCTACTTGGAAGGCTGAGGCGGAAGGATCACAGGAGCCCAGCAGGTCAAGGCTGCAGTGGCCAGGAGCGGCCACTGCACTCCAGTCTGGGCGACAGAGTGAGACTCCAACTCAAAAAAAAAAAAAATTAAATTAAATTTACAGGCACAGTGGCATGCACCTGTAGTTCCAGCTACTTGGGAGGCTGAGACAAAAAAAAAAGAAAGAAAGAAAAGAAAATTTTGAAAAGCTGATGTTTCTAGAGAATCGTTAATGTTCTTATAGTCATGATCTGTTTCTGAGTCCTGGTGCTGCATTATCTAATATTAGACAAAAATACTATAGTGTTACCAGTCATAGTTTGCTAGCTTTTAAAATGTTAACTTGGTTGCAACTTTACTTCCTTTTTGGGGGGTGGCATCCGTCAGGCTCAAGTGCAGTGTTGTGATCATGGCTCACCGCCTCAACTGCCTGGGCTCAGGTGATCCTTCTGCCTTCCAAGTAGCTGGGATGGCCGGGCTCGGTGGCTCAGCCTGTAATCCTGCACCTTTGGGAGGCTGAGGTGAGTGGATTGCCTGAGCCCGAGGGTTCGAGACCCACCTGGGTAGCCAGACCTCATCTCTACAATAAATCAAATAAATCAGCCGGGCGTGGTAGCGCATGCCTGTAATTCCGGTTACTTGGAAGGCTGAGGCGGAAGGATCGCTGGAGCCCAGCAGGCGAGGCTGTGGTGGCTGGGAGCGGCCACTGCACTCCAGTCTGGGCGACCAAGTGAGACTCCAACTCAAAAAAAAAAAAAAACAAGTAGCTGGGATGACAGCTATACACCACCACACCTGATCAATTTTTAAAAACTTTTTTATAGAGATGAAGACTTGCCGTATTGACCAGGCTGGTTTTGAGAACTCACGGGCTCAGGCAATCCTCCCACTTCAGCCTCCCAAAGTGCTGAAGATTACAGGCATGAGCCACCATGCCCTGCCATCTTTACTTCTCTAATTTCAGACTACCATCTTTTAGGTCAGAGTGGATTTTAATTGGGGATTCACATCACTTAACTATAGAGTTTTGTTAATATATAGGTGCTTAGGACCTAATCCAGATTTGCTAAATCTCTTCCCTTGATGTCCTTAATATATTCTTGGTGTCAAAAAACAAATCCAGGCTTAGTTAGAGAGAGACTTTATTGGAAGGATTATTGCAAGGGGGAGGAATGAGGGAGGGAGAATGCTTTGACCATAAGATCTAGGCAGGGTCAGTGACTCAAGTCTGTAATCCCAGCACTTTGGGAGGCCGAGGTGAGAGGATTGCCTGAGCCCAGGAGTTCGAGACCAGCCTGGGCAACTTGGGGAGACCTTGTCTCTAAATAAATAAAAAAAATTAGCTGGGCATGGTGGTGTGCGCCTATAGTTTCAGCTGCTTGGAAGGCTGAGGTAGAATGATCGCCTAAGCCAAGCAGGTCGAGGCTGCAAGTCAAGGCTGTGGTGCCTGTGAGCATGCCACTGCACTCCAGCCTGGGCAACAGAGTGAGACCCCAATTAAAAAAAAAAATAGGAGCCATTGCTTTACTAGACTCTGGTGTGGCCATGTGCTCTTTGAGCTACAGCCATCACCATGTTTCCTAAGCTTTGTTCCCCTCCCCTCCCTTGGGGAGGTGAATCTACTCTCCCTCACATTTACTTTCTAAATGAACTATATTTTCTTTTTTTTTTTTTCAGTTGGAGTCTCGCTCTGTCGCCCAGACTAGAGTGCA
>NW_007249743.1:56565-71706 GCF_000164805.1 Carlito syrichta
TATAGGCTGAGCCACCAAGCCCGGCTATGAACAATATTTTCTAATCTTAAAAAAAAAAAAGATCTGCAAGTGTCCCAGGGGTTAGGCAAAAGTTCTTTTGTAGAGAGTAGTAAAAAAAGCTAGAAAGAACTGGGTGTGGGCACATGGAATCAAAGGGTGGTGTGACAGGACAGTAGATCCAAGAACATCTCACCCGAGGTCAGCCTGTTTCCAGAAGGGGCAGGACTGTCTGCACCCAGGCTGAGAGCAGGCCCAAGCTCAGGGGCCTTGTGGGAAAGGAGAGGAGCTAAACCAAAGATCTTGATTTGGTTCCCATTAATCAGCAAGGACAAACAGTTCAGCTAATCATTGACATGCGGCAAAGAATGGGCATTTGGAGGGTCTATGTCTGGCCTGGTCATGGGCAAACAAGGAGGCATGTGGGAGCCTTATCCAAGTTATACAGGGAAGGGTGAACTTTGCAGTAAGCTGTCCCCTGGAATGCAAAGTATAGGGGAATTTCTTAGCTTTGGCTGTTTTCTAGGATCACAGAGATTACGTAAAATTCAACATTATTATAGGTATATTCTAACCATATACTTGGCATATTCATGATATATTATGTCTCAAGATTATTAGAAGAAAATAGGGTCAATCATTATATTTATATTTTGTCTAGAATTTTTTTGGCTGACATTATCTTGTTTCTCATGTCCCAGAAACAGCAAATGTTCCTTAGTTGCATTATCTTTGTAATCAACTCTCATCAGACCTTTCACTTTTGTTTATAAGCAGTATGTTAACCATAGCCATCTAAAGTCTTTTGTCGGCCTGGCATGGTGACTCACACTTGTAATTCCAGCACTTTAGTGAGAGGATTGCCTGAGTTCAGGGGCTCAAGACAAGCCCAGGCAACTTGGCAAGACCTCATCTCTACAATAAATCAAAAAGTTACCCGGTCGTGGTGGCTTGTGCCTGTAGTTCCAGCTACTTGGAAGGCTGAGATGGAAGAATTGCGTGAGCCCAGCAGGTCAAGGCTGTGGTGGCCATGAGCGTGTCACTGCACTCCAGCATGGGTGACACAGTGAGACTCCTACTCAAAAAAAAAAAAAAAAAAAAAAAAAAAAAAAAAATATATATATATATATATATATAAATAAATAAAGTCATTTGTCATCTATAGATAGTGTTTTGTTTTACTCTGATGCTTCTCTGAAAGCGCTTGAAAATAGATACACGCCAAGGTGCTTTGTTCTCAATAGGGAAGGACAATTTCAGAGCTCCATGGAAAAGAACTATGCCAGGTACCTTTGGGTACAGATTTCTGATGGCATTGCTTATACCACACAATTGAACCGAGTCAGGATTTCTAAACTCTAGTCAAGAAACAGATGGATTAATGAGATTATTAACCCAAGATTAAGTAGAATAAGAATTCATCATATAGGTTTAAATGGACTGATAGGGGACGGTTGTGGGTTTTGTTCGCAATAGTCAATGCTTTAATTTTCTATTTTCTGGATACATAAAGAACCCCTTTTTCTTAAGCTATCTATAGTTCATAACAATTTAGTAGACTACATTCTTGTAAACTAAAATGAACATTTGCAAATGCTTTGCTTCCTGCCTGATCCCTCCAGAATTTGGAAACTCTAATTAAGTACTCTTAATTTCATGAATATAATTATATGCATAGATTCAATAAGGATCGAACTTTATCCACAGGACATAATTGGAAACATTGGTTATGCAATGAATATCTTTAAGTCTTTTGTCATCTACAGTTTTGTTTTACTCTGGTCCTTTCCTGAATGTCATCTTTGAAAACGATGCTTACAAAGATGTGACTAACCATATATATATATATGACTAACTATATATAATATATATAGACATATATATCTAATTAGATATAACTTTAAGGAACTAAAGTTGGCTGAGCACAGTGGCTCAAGCCTGTAATCCCAGTACTTGGGAAGGCCGAGGCAAGAGGATTGCCTGAGTCCAGGGGTTCGAGACCAGCCTGGACAACTTGGTGAGACCTTGTCTCTACAATAAATAAAAAAAACTAGCCAGGTGTGGTGGCACACGCCTGTAGTTCCAGCTACTCAGAAGGCTGAGGCGGAAAGATCACCTGAGCCCAGCAGGTCGAGGCTGCGGTGGCTGTGAGCATGCCACTGCATTCCAGACTTCAGCCTGGGCAACAGTGAGACTCCGACTCAAAAAAAAAAGGAACTAAAGCTGACTTTATGGAGCCAATGTTTACAGAGTCCTCTTGGGGAAACTGGCCAGGTACCTAGTAAACTGGGCTTCAGCCTTACAGATAGTAAGGAAGGTCACTTCCTGGCAGTACCAGGAAGCTTAGAATATTTTGAGAACTAATGAAAATAGGAACTCATCCAAATTTATAGGTACTACATGTGCAGAATGATGGCAAGGTCTTGGCATGGCTTCCTAACCTCCAGAGAATTTAAAACCCAATCTGTGTAATACTGAGTGACCTCTCACAGAAACAAAGATCCAAGTATCACATGTTCTCACTCATATAATGGAGCTTGAACATCCAATGTAATACTGTAAGAAAATGACTGACGGTACTGAGAAACTATGGGGGGGGAGGGAGATGGGATTAACAGTAGCAAATATCTGTCTGGGGACGGGGAAACACCTCTTATCAACAGGGTGCCTGAATGAAACGTGATTGTATACCTAACCCTTAACTGTACCCCACAACATCATAATAAAAAATATTGATTAAAAAAAAACCCCAATCTGAATCCTTATGAAAATTTACAACAAAGAAGCCTCATGTGGCAAATTACCATTATTTTCTAGCATTTAAATAATCAGACTAAGTCTATTGGGGCCAGCCTTACACTGTGATCAAGAAGAACTGTTCTTCGACTCCCCTTTTCTCCCACCTCTTATCCTCCCTCTCCCTCTTTTCCTCTTCCTCCTACTGCCCTTCCCTTTGAAGATACTGAGGTGAAGGGGACCAAGCCCTTCCCTTGATGCTCACTAATGTGGGTGCAGACCCATCAACCACTGAGCCGGGGAGGGAGCTGGCTGCCTGGTCAAGCAGGTCAGGCAGGCAGGGGAGAAGAAAATTGACAAGAAAAATAAGTTAAAACAAAAGAGTAACTGTTCTTTGAGATTAGTTTTTATCAAGATGGAAATGACTAGAGAGGAAACTTTGTGTTTCAGTGAAAAACTATGCACACCCATCCAGGCTATCAGATTCTGGCTCTGCTCATTGGTGCTCATTTTTCACCTCTTTGTAAACTTCAGGTAACAGATGGATATGCAAACTCTGTTTTGTCTGGTAAAGATTCAATTGACTTCCCTTTATCCTATGGAAAAACTAGTTTTGGTATTTACCTGCAAATTGAACTGGATATGGTTACCTCGTGAAAGTGTCCATTCTTGCCAAATTTTCAACTCTTCCAGTTGTCTTAGATATCTGGTTACAATTCTCCAAACTAATGTTTCAATGTTTCCACCTGCTGCCTGACTCAGCATCACCAAGAAATGACGCCTGACCGTCTATATTCTATTATTAAGACTCCAAATGGCCTTGCATTGGCCCTTTTCTCCAGGACCCTGTGACCTAAAGCCCAAAAAATTCGACATAAGCCTCAAAGGAATCATCATCACAGCAGATCATGCAGGGGCTGAATCCTCCCTGGACAGGCCACAGTCTGGACCACTAAGGAAGTCTAGCAAAATGCTTCAATATGCATGTCTTTATATAAGTAAGAATCTGCTAATAAACACCAAGAGCACTAGCATCCTAGCTTGAGAGTGTCAAGAAAGCAGGGACTTGAGCATCTGTGGGCTTTGGTGTCTATAAGAGGTCCTGGAACCAATCCCCCTTGGATACTTAGGGACAATTGTATATAGGAATAATATATAGTGTATATATTATCATCTACACTTCTCAACTCTAAACCTATACTCGCTGTTCTGCTTTGTGATGCTGGAGCTGGAGCTCTGCAAACCTCATGCCTGTTTTGTGAGATGCTTCCTTGTTGGGTTTTGCTTACACAGGGCACCAGAGGGAGGCTGCAAAGTTGGAGTGAGAGAGGTCTTGGGTCTCCTAGTCCACTTCTCATAGGCTCGGCTTCCTGTTCCTGTGTTACCCATGAGCAGGTGATAAATGAAGATGATAAAAGCCCAAGTTTGAATTACGTGGACCCTGTACAGCTTGTGGATCCATCCCTGTGGTCAAGTTCCCAGGTCCCAAATGTATAACAGGCATAGACATATCTGGCAGCTGGCTGAATCCCTCCACACTGGCTCACAGCAGGGAAGGCTAAGTGAAGCTCCTGAATAGCAATATTGCAGCCAGGGGAATTGCATAAATGAGTGCCAATATCACAGACTCAAAAGGTGTAGGGGTGGAAATACCTACCTCATCTCCTTTTAACTCACCTTTCAGACTGTGAATAATGGGTTTGAAGCTTGGATAATGACTGTGGAGTATCACAAAATTAGTCAGGAAATGACTGGTTGTAAATATTGTTTATGGTGCTATGTTTGTACTGGAACGAATCAACAGAGCCCTTGACATTGGGTATGGGCCTATTGATGTGAAACATGTGTTTCCCTCCATTCCCATTGATTAGGACCCTGAGCAGGTATGACTATACCTATTATGCATTTGGGACCTGGGAACTTGACCACAGGGATGGATCCACAAGATGTACAGGGTCCACATAATTCAAAATTGGGCTTTTATCATCTTCATTTATCACCTGCTCATGGGTAACACAGGAACAAGAAGCCGAGCCTATGAGAAGTGGACTAGAAGACATAAGACCTCTCTCACACTCCACCGGAGGCCCAGCATTGCCTATGTGAACTCTCCTCCTCTCTGCCATAATATAGTATGCAGAGATCCTGATAATGTTACATCAGTCTGCTAAATTAGTGACATTATATTGATCGGATCTGATGAGCAGAATGTACCAATAGTTTAGATATGTAAAGACAGGCCGGGCTTGGTGGCTCAGTCTGTAATCCCAGCACTTTGGGAGGCCGAGACGAGTGGATTGCCTGAACCCATAGGTTCACGACCCACCCGGGCAACTTGGCAAGACCTCGTCTCTACAATAAATAAAAAATTAGCTGGGCGCGCGCCTGCAGTTTCAGCTACTTGGAAGGCTGAGGAGGAAGGATCACTGGAGCCCAGCAGGTCAAGGCTGCGGTGGCCGGGAGCGTGCCACTGCACTCCAGTTTGGGTGACAGTGAGACTCCAACTCAAAAAAAAAAAAAAAATGTAAAAACAAGTATGTAAACAGAGGGTGGGAGATACACCCCATGAAAATTCAAAGGCCCTTCACCTCAAAACTTCCAGCATTAGGAGCATGTCAAGATACCCTCTCAAGGTGAAAGTTGCTGTACTTTGCATCATCTACCACTAAAACAGCAAGCCAATCCTTGGTGAACCCTTCTTGGCATTTGGAGGCAACACATATCAAACCCAAGTGTGCTATTTCAACCCATTTTCTGAGCAATCAATTTTGAGGAGAGGCTAAAGCAAGAGAAGTCCTGCATCAAGTTCAGCTGAAGTGCAAGCTGCTCTTACAATCAGGTCTTATGAACCCACAGATCCAGTGGTCCTCAAAGTGTCTGTAACAGATTGGTCTGTGAAGCCTCTGGCAAGCACTAATAGGAAAATTATGGTACAGACTCTGGGGCTTGGGGGCAAATCCATGTCCTCTTCTCCAGATAACTATTTATCCATTTGAAAAACAAAATCTGATCCTTTTATCTTTTTTCTTTTTTTGAGTAGAAGTCTCACTCTGTCACTCAGGCTGGAGTGCAGTGGCACCTGGTGGGCTCAGGCAATCCTTCCATCCCAGCCTTCCAAACAGCTGGAACCACACGTGTACACCACCACGCCCAGTTAATTTTTTTATTTGCTGTGGAGACAAGGTCTCACCATGTTGCCCAGACTGGTCTTGAACCCATGGGCTCAGGCAATCCTCTAGCCTCAGTTTCCCAAAATGTTGGGATTACAGGCGTGAGCCACTGCACCTCAAATTCTGATTGTCTACTGGTCCTTAGTAAAGAATAAACATTTAACCATGAGATATCAAGTAGCCTTGTGACCTAATGTTCTCATCATGAATTTAGAATTATTTTTTATTTTTATTTTTAATTATTTATTTTTTTGAGTTGAGTCTCACACTGTCGCCCAGACTGGAGTGCAGTGGCCGCTGCCGGCCACCACAGCCTCGTCCTGCTGGGCTCCGACGATCCTTCCGCCTCAGCCTTCCAAGTAGCCAGAACTACAGGTGCATGCTACCATGCCCAGCTAGTTTCTTTTTTATTTGTTGTATAGATGAGGTCTCGCCAAGTTGCCCAGGCAGGTCTTGAACCCACGGGCTCAGGCAATCCACTCACCTCAGCCTCCCAAAGCGCGGGATTACAGGCTGAGCCACTGAGCCCGGCTGCCTAGAATTATTATCATTATTGTTATTGTTGTTGTTTGAGTTGGAGTCTCACTCTGTCACCCAGACTGGAGTGCAGTGGGCGCTCTCGACCACCGCAGCCTCGACCTGCTGGGCTCTGGCGATCCTTCCGCCTTAGCCTTCCAAGTAGCTGGAACTACAGGCGCGCGCTACCACGCCCGGCTATAGAGTTATTTTTAAAATAGAGATGGGATCTTGCTATGTTGCTCAGGCTGGGTTTGAACTCCTGGAATCAAGTGATTCCTCCCTACTTGGCCACCCAAAGTGCTGGGATTACAAGCATGAGCCATCCCACTTGGCCAAATTTAGTACTGATCCCACCTAGTCATAGGTCAGATATGTGCAGCAAAAACTGAAGAGACTGGACCCAGGCAGATCCAGAAGACACAAGTAAGTCAGACTCCTTGGACACACTCCTATGGCATTGCCTCCTCTCCCCTGATCCTCCTAGGAGTTCCTTATGTCTCGGTGACTGAGAGGGAAATAACTTGGGCCTGAATTGCAGACAGTTCTCTATATGATGGCACCAACAGGAAGGAGATGGCTACAATACTAAAGCCATAGTCATGGTGGCTCTGAAGGACTGTGATAAACAGAAGTCTTTCCAATGGGCAGAACTTTGAACTGCTTGGCTGTCCAGTGCTTCAACTGAGAGATGGACAGAAAGAAGTACAGATCTGCTAACTAAAGGAAGGCTGCTAATGGCGGGATGGTCAAGGAAAGAACAGTGTTGGAATACTGATGATGAGGGGCATTATGTACACAGACATCTCAGAATGGCCACAATGCACACAGATATCTAATGCACACAATGCATACAGATATCCACGTGGATGCTCACCAGAAGGCATGCACTGCAGAGGTGAGCAACAAGGGACTCGTGGCTCATGGAATTCGATGGTTTTACCACAGATCCCATCGCAAAGAGGCTACGTGAACAATGGATGGCCTACTAGACACTCAGTTTTGGTGTAATATGGGTGTCAACACCCTGAAAGGATAGGGTTTTATCTTACAGGATGCAGGATGCAGCACATGATTCAAATCAAAGACCAATACAGGCTGCAGTCTCTCCGTGGGCCCAGGAAGCAAGGAAAGAAATGAGAGTGTTTTCCTCTATTATACATAATGACCCAGTCAGTTCCTGGCCTCACAACTTTGAATTCTGCATGTTGGCTTGGAGATCTTGGTTCCAAGGGAGGAGTATTTCCTCCAGGGACACAAGACTGGTTCCATCAAACCGCAAGTTGGGAATGACATTTAGACAAGTTGGACTCCTCATGCCATTAAAGTAAAAGGTAAAGAGAGAGGTGACTTCACTGGCTGGGACTAATTTCAATTACCAAGAGGAAGTTGGAGCTACCACCACACGATTGTACCAAGGAGGATTATGTCTGGAATCCAGGTGATTTTCTGGAGTTCCGATGAGCATTTCTAGTGGAAGTTAATAGTGGCTTCTTCCTCTGCCACACAGGAATATCTGTCTTGCTGTGCCTGGGTCTCCCAAAGTGCTGGAATTATAGGCATGAGTCACCATGCCTTGCCAGAGTCCTAATTCTTAACCCTTGGCTTTTCTCTCCTAGACCCAAATTAGGGCGGGAAACAAAAGTCAGTGCAGAGCAGAGAATTTCTCCTCACATGCCCCTTCCTTTGTATCAGGAGGAAATCCTTTCCAGTAGCCCCTGGCACAGTCCCTTATAACTCACTAGCCAGGACTGGGTTACATGCCCACTCTTCAACAAAGGCGGGGCCTCCCTTCCCTGAGAAAGGGGTCTCTGCCGAGTTCTTCAACTGTTATCTTAGTAGTAGGAAGAATGAGATAAAAGTCATCAGTTTTGCTAGGCCATTCTTAAACTGCCCTTTGGCCACCCTGCCACTAGGATGCTTTCCTTAGCCCCCTTCTCAAAAACAAAAGTGAATACAGGACGTCCCCAACATAAGAATGAGTTCTATCCCGAGAGCACATTTGGGAGTCCACTTTATTTTAAGATTAAACAAAGTTAGCCTGGGTACCCAACACAATCAGCTATATAGTACTGTATGTATCTAACAGGTTATACTGACACATGGTGAGGAGAAATAATACATTAAAAAAGCAAATGTGTATTGTTAAAGTTCATGACTTGAAGGTTCGTATGTAGGAGACTTACTGTATAAACAAATCCACTCTCCTAGACATACTAACCTTTCTTTGCTTGAGCTCCTGCTAATACCTATTGTAGTGGAATCTACATCGTCTATTCCAGTTTGTTTGTTTGTTTGTTTGTTTGTTTGTTTGTTTTGGAGTTGGAGTCTCACTCTCACCCAAGCTGGAGTGCAGTGACATGTTCATGGTCATTGCAGCCCTCATCTACTAGGCTCAAGTGATCCTTCCACCTCGGCCTTCCAAATAGCTTGAACCACAGGCATGTGCTACCATGCCTGGCTGATTTTTTGATAGAAGACGAGGTCTTGCCATGTCTCAAACTCCTAAGCTCAGGTAATCCTCTTGCCTCTGCCTCCCAAAGTGCTAGGGTTATAGGCATGAGCCACCACACCTGGCTCATTCTAGTTTCTTAAGGAAATTTCCCCCAAAAAGTTCTCTCCCCGAGAGGAATTCTGGTGCCCGCTCATTACAAAAACAAAAAACTACATGTATGGTGATCGCAACTACTGAAAAATACATACAGAAAAAAACTAGAAACAAACATACCAAAATGTGAATAGTGAACACTTCTGGTGTGTGAAATTATTTTTTCTTTATGTTTTTTCTGTACTTGCCAACATTTCCACTCTCAATATGTATGCTGAAAAGTACATCTCACATGTTGGTTATTCTGTGTGCCACTCCAGATACACCCTTCTCCCTCACTGCCCTGCTTGTGTCCTAGGAAACTACCCCAGGAGGTTGCCCTATATGGATTGCGCCAGCTCTCTTACCCTCTGGTTTCTAGCTGTGTTTAGTCAATGGGATTGCCTAGCAGGAGATAAGAGGCAGGGAGAGGAGATGGAAGAGGATTTACTTCCAATTCCCACCCACCTGGCTCTCTCTGCAGCTTCTCCATGGATACAGTTCTCACCAGAATTCAGAAACACTGCTTCTTCAGATCTATGGGTGCTAACAGTTTTCACTGTTGCATCCCTGGGCACTTCATTATCCCTTGTTATTTCCCTTCACTCTGACTAAATTACCCCTTCACTAATTCTAGCGTGCCCTTTAAGTTTGCCATCTTTTTGTGTCTACTAAAAAACCCTTTAAAAGAAGATACATCTGTTCACTCAAAGTGGCAGACTTGGAAGTGTATTGATTCACTTAGATGTATACAAAGATACACATATGCAGTTCCTGGCACCCAAACAGGAACAGAACTTGCCCTATGGCTTGCTGGTGGCTTGCAGGGTAACTTCCTTGTTAGTAGAAGTGTCACTAGAGGAAGAATTCCAATTCTTGTTTCACTGAAGATAGGCCCTTTGGCATCAAACATTTTCCTTTAAAGCAAAATGCTATGTAATTGCTGGGTGCAGTGGCTCACACCTGTAATCCCAGCACTTTGGGAGGCTGAAGTAGTGGGACTACTTGAGGTCAAGAGTTCAAGACCAGCTTGAGTAATATAGCGAGTCCTCGTTTCTACATAAAAATCAGCCAGCCATATGGATGTAGTCCCAAATAGTCAGAAGGCTGAGGCAGAAGCATTGCCCGAGCCTAGGTGAGGCTGCAGTGAGCTATGACCACACTACAGCTTATATGTCAGAGTGATACCCGACTTAAAAAAATAAATAGAAGCTAATGTTATAACCTCTTTGGAAAAGTTTTGCAATAACAGCTAAAGTTGGATATAAGCATATCCTGTGAACCAACAATTCCACTCCTCCAACAGAAACGTATGCATGTATTCACCAAAAGGTATGTGGTATTATTTATAATAACCCCAAACTAGAAACTATCTTATGGTAACGTATTCATACAATGAAATACCACACAGCATTAAAACAAATCTGCTGTTGTATGCAACACGAGTGAATCTCACATACATAATGTTGAAAGAAGCAGACACACACATACACACAAAGATTCCACTTTTATGAAATTTAACAACAGGCATACCCAACCTCCAGTGAGTGGCAGGAGTCAGGAAGGAGGTAGCCCTGGAGCAGTAAGACAGTGTGGTTGTGTTATTTCTTGATCCATATGCTGGTTAAACGTGTGTGTTTGTGAATATTCATCATGCTGTACACTTTTTATTGATGCATTTTTCTACATGTACATTATATTTTAATAAACCAAAAGTTGACATTTGTAAAAGTGCCATGCGTGCAATCCCTGCATGCTAGAGACATCATTGGGCTTCCTGTGCCTAGAGTGGGCTCCACAGGAGGTAGAAGACTTGTCTCTGCCCTCAGGTAGCCAGCAGAAATGCATGCATGAACTAACAGCTCTCCCAGAAGCCAGTCAAGAGAAGCAGTAACGAGAACTCAAGAGCCAGCTCTACTTGCTGTTAGGACAGAACAGCAAGACAGAATGAGTCCTTCTAGAAGACATCTGGGTCTTTCCTAGCCCTCAACCAGCAACTGTGTGGCCCCAGCAGACTCCCCTATTCTCTAAGTTTTGGAAATTGAGGAGGGTGTCTGAGAGCTTTGGTATTCCTGCCTTTTACAATCACCTAAGGCTCTTATTAAAATGTAAATTCTCCCAAGCTGTGAGGTAGGATGTGGTCATAGCGGTGAGCTAGGTGTGTGGAAGACAGGCAAAATATCATCTTCAAGGACCCTCCCAGTTCTTATTTACCTGGCATTTTGCCCCCATGATTCATAGGGCTCAGGGGCTTGGACCAGAAGAGTTGAGAGAAAACAGCTACCATCAGATGCCAATTACCATGACCTCTAGTATTTCTTTTTTAACTGGTAAGCATAATCCATTTATATTTACTATAATTACTGTTGGCATGGGGCTTATTCTTATTCCATATTTATTATTTAGGGTAACTTTTTTCTTGCTTTCCAATAGATGTATAAAGCCTTCTTTTGTTGGTTTAAAAGTTGTACATTATGTTTTTGCTCATAGGGTGGTGACCATTACAGTATTATCCATTTTTACATTCATATACCCTATCATTTTCTCAAACTTACCAAATTTTTCCATAAGACAATCATCAGCATGCTGTTTCTTCTTCTTCTTCTTTTTTTTTTTAAATTTGAGTCGGAGTCTCACTCTATCATCCAGGCTGGAGTGCAGAGGCATGCTCACGGCCACCGCAGCCTCAACTTGCTAGGCTCAGGCGATCCTTCAGCCTCAACCTTCCAAATAGCTAGAACTTCAGGCGTGCGCCACCACATCCGGCTAATTTTTTGATTTATTGTAGAGATGAGGTCTCACCGAGTTGCCCAGGCTGGTCTCAAACTCGTGGGTGCAAACAATCCTTTCATCTCAGCCTCCCAAAGTGTTGGGATTATAGGCATGAGCCACTGTGCCTGGCTTGTTTATCTTTTGCTCCCTGCCCCACCCCCAGTCATACTGATATCACATAGAATTTTAGTTTGACATGGATATTTAATCACTCTTGCTTCCTATACTTCTTGCTGCTTCATCTGGACTTGTTTCTGAATATTTCTTTCAATATGAGTCTTTGGTTTTAATGGGTTTTTATTTTTTATTATGAAAAACTTCAAACATAAAGAAAAATCACAAGACTTGCACAATGAACATCCATATCCAATCACTACAGGTATGCGCCACCTAACTATAGGCATGCACTACCACGCCCAGCTAATTTTTTAACTTATTGTAGAGATGAGGTCTCATCAAGTTCCCAGACTGGTCTCGAACCCATGGGCTCAGGCAATCCTCCCACTTCGGCCTCCCAAAGTGCTGGGATTATAGGCATGAGCCACTGTGTCCAGTGTGGTTCTTTTTTCCAGTTTAGATTTCTCTTCTGTATTTCTTATCTTCTTCATTTTGAGCACTTTCCTTTATATCCTATTGCATAGTTGTAATAGCTGTTTTAAATTCCTTGCTTGCTAATTCCATTATCTACATCATCTCATGATCAGTCTCCACTGAGTGCCTTGAGTGTTGGTAATATTTTTCTCTCTTTTTTTGAGTCAGATTCTCATTCTGTCTCTCAGGCTGGAGTACAGTGGCACACTCACAGACACTGCAGCCTCGATCTGCTGGGCTCAGGTGATCCTTCTGCCTCAGTCTTCCAAGTAGCTGGAACTACAAGCACACACCATCATGCCTGGCTAATTTTTTGATTTATTGTAGAGATGAGGTTTCGCCAAGTTGCCCAGGCTGGTCTCGAAAACCTGGGCTCAAGCAACCCTCTCACCTCCGCCTCCCAACGTGCTGGGATTACGGGCATGAGCCCCAGCTTTCTCTTTCTTTATTGAATAGGTTTGGTTATCAGGGAAATGCAAATTAAAATCATAATGAAATACCACTCTATGAGGTCTGACAATTAAGTTCGTGAACTTGCCACTGCTTACATCGACAGCATTGTACAATCAACTTGGTAAGGTTTGATAACTTTGGTAGATCAGGGTCTCACAGTTATATTCATGTCGCTGCATGACAGTGTCTTGCTGAGTGGCATTCATTACTATTTTGCATATTTTTGTGTGCCATCGTGAGAATGTTGGCGTTTAAATTTTTTGTTAAACTTGGTAAGAGTGAATTGCCTTGCTAAGAAGCTATGGTGTGGCCATGTGCTCTTTGAGCTATGGCCAGCCCATGTTTTCTTTCTTTCTTTCTTTTTTTTTTTTTTTGAGTTGGAGTCTCACTCTGTCGCCCAGACTGGAGTGCAGTGGCCGCTCCCAGCCACCACAGCCTCGACCTGCTGGGCTCCAGCCATCCTTCCGCCTCAGCCTTCCAAGTAGCTGGAACTACAGGCGCATGCTACCATGCCCGGCTAATTTTTGATTTATTGTAGAGATGAGGTCTCGCCAAGTTGCTCAGGCGGGTCTCAAACCCACGGGCTCAGGCAATCCACTCACCTCAGCCTCCCAAAGGCGCGGGATTACAGGCTGAGCCACCGAACCCGGCCAGCCCATGTTTTCTTAAGCTTTAGCTTCCTCCTCTACCTTGGGGAGGTGAATCTCCTCTTTTGCTCTCTGGTTTACTTTGTAAATAAACTATATTTTCTATTTTAACTTCTGTGCAATTATTTGCCTCTTTCTTGCAGCATCGGATTGCATACCAGACACCCATACTCCGGTGAGTCTCACATTCTGGAGCCCCCATTGGGGGTGTGATCCTAACATTTTTGGAGGTCTCACAGAGATCTGCCACTCTCTTGCTCTCTCGT
This sequence comes from Carlito syrichta, assembly GCF_000164805.1. Classification (NCBI taxonomy): domain Eukaryota; kingdom Metazoa; phylum Chordata; class Mammalia; order Primates; family Tarsiidae; genus Carlito; species Carlito syrichta. Next base: position 70,301 of record NW_007249743.1, read on the forward strand.
TCTCCTCTTCCACCAAGATCTGCTACACTCTTGTTCTCATTCCCCTTTCGCACCAAGATTTGCCACTCTCTCTTCTTTCCAACCCTAGTCTGTCTGTGAAGAGAGATAAGGTGCTTGGCAATCTTTTGTCTGCTACTCACTCTTTTTTTTAGTTGGAGTCTCATTCTCACCCAGGTTGGAGTGCAGTGGCACGCTCATAGCTACCACAACCTTGATCTGCTGGGCTCGGGCAACTCTTCCAAGTAGCTAGAACTACAGGTACGCACTACCAGGCTCGGCTAATTTTTTGATTTATTGTGGAGATGAGGTCTCACCAAGTTGCTCAGACTAGTCTCGGACCCGTGGGCTCAGGCAGTCCTCTCATCTCGGCCTCTGAACCTGGCATGTTACTCACTCCTAATCTTACTGTCCATGAAAATCTACATCAAATGGATCTCTCCCTGTCACCTCAGCCTTGTCCGGTATGAAACTACATCTTCACTGACAGACCCCATCACCACAGCAGCAATCATGTGACTAACCCACCCATCTGCCTGCTGTCCATCACCTGACATCAGTACCAGCGCTTACCTGCCCCTTCATGATGATGTGGAACAGACCACCACCCAATCACCTTAATGACCTTCCCCCATCAAAGGGAAGGATTAAAGGGACTCAACCACAAGCAGCCATTTGCCATTGCCACCACCACCTGGTCATTGGCTTGCTAAGCTATGGTGTGGTCAGGTTCTCTTAACATTTTGCCCCCTCTCTCATCTTGGAGAGGTGAATCTCCTCTTTCTTTTTTTTTTTTTTTTTTTTTTGCATTGGAGTCTCACTCTGTCACCCAGGCTGTAGTGCAGTGGTACGCTCATGGCCACCACAGCCTCAATGTGCTGGGCTCAGATGATCCTTTAGCCTCAGCCTTCCAAGTAGCTGGAAACACAGGTATGCACCACCACGCTGGCTAATTTTTTGATTTATTGTAAAGATGAGGTCTCGCCAAGTTGCCCAGGCTAGTCTTGAACCTGTAGGTTCAGGCAAACCTCTCACCTCAGCCTCCCAAAGTTCTGGGATTATAGATGTTAGCCACCATGCCCAGCCTCTCTAATTTACTTTCTAAATAAACTATATTTTCTAATCTAAAAGAAGACAGCAGTGTACAAATGGATTAAGTGTTTTCCTGAGAGAAAGCATCATTGATGAAGAGGTCAGGACAGTCAGTAATGAGTGGAACTGACAAAAACATTGTCAACATTTATCAAATTGTTCATCAAAATTGTCAGCTGACTGTGAGGAGCATAGCAGACCAAATAAACATTGATAAAGAAACAGGAAGCCGGGCTTGGTGGCTCAGCCTGTAATCTCGTGCCTTTGGGAGGCTGAGGTGAGCGGATTGCCTGAGCCTGCGGGTTCGAGACCCGCCT
>NW_007249743.1:71924-121025 GCF_000164805.1 Carlito syrichta
ACTCCAGTCTGGGCGACAGAGTGAGACTCCAACTCAAAAAAAAAACCAAAAAAACAAAAAAACAGGAAAACCTTAATAGAAAATCATGGCATGAGAAAGGTGTGTGTAAAAATGGTCCCGAAGGAGCTCTTGCATCATGACAATGCACCAGCTCACATGGCGCCATCTGTGAGGGAGATTTTAGCCAGTAAACAAATAACTGTATTGGAACATCCTCCTTACCAGCCCCCAATGACTTTTTTTTTTCCTTTCCTTTATGAGTTGGAGTCTCACTCTGTCACTCAGACTGGAGTGCAGTGGCCGCTCCTGGCCACCGCAGCCTCGACCTGCTGGGCTCCAGCAATACTTCCGCCTCAGCCTTCCAAGTAGTGGAACTACAGGCGTGCGCTACCACGTCCGGCTAATTTTTGATTTATTGTAGAGATGAGGTCTTGCCAAGTTGCCCAGGAGGGTCTCAAACTCACGGGCTCAGGCAATCCACTCACCTCGGCCTCCCAAAGGTGCGGGATTACAGGCTGAGCCATCGAGCCCGGCTGACTTTTTTCTTTACCCAGAGGAAATACTGAAAGGAAGTCATCTTGATGACACTGAGGACATCAAGGGTAGTATGACGACAGCTCTGATGGCCATTTCAGAAAGTTCCAAAATTGCTCTGATGGGTGAACTAGGTGCTGGCGTCGGTGCACAGCTTCCCAAAGGGAGTACTTAGGTGACTGTAGTGATATTCAGCAGTGAGGTATGTAGCACTTTTTAAAGGATGAGTTCACGAACTTAATTGTCATACCTTGTATTCTGGACTAATGACATGCTGTAGAGATGTTGAATTCTAAAATGTTGCTGAAAAATTTTTTTTCCACGCAAGCAAGCAGATAGCTTGGCTAGACTCACATTGCAAACTGTCTGACTAGTAGTTGGAAGCAGCTCAATTCTTTTAGCCTTTGCAGCCCAGGCATATGTGTAGTATAGGAACTAGGGGAAGGTTGGACACAGGGTATACACAGTATTTGAGGCTTATTCTATTTTGGGGGGATAATCCCAGAAAACCCTACCTTCCAGGGGCAGTGGTCAATCCAACCTCTGCTACCTTGTTCTTCAAGCTAGAGAAGCAGCACATTTCTGAGTTTTAGCTACTTTGCTTGGTACAGACTAGGACTTGCCCTCAGGCTAAAAATCATACTAATATGGAATTCACTGTTTTATTTTCTGTATCCAAGTGTCACCTACTTTCCCATATTTTGTTGCTCCCTAGCAGCTTCAGGTAGTATTTTACATTTTTTCCAGAGTTTTATAGTTACTGTCTGTGGGTAGAATGGTCTGGTAGGAGCTACTTGGCTATTACCAGAAGCAGAGCACTCTGTTACTAAGTCTTGACATCAGTATACATCCTTTTAACTTCCATCCAAAACAAGATATAAAGCATTTTCCTCCCTACCAAAAATGTCTCTGTGCTCCTTCTCAGTCACTGTCTCCTTCCAATTCCTCATTTCTGTAACGAGAGAGTAGTTCTGTCTGAATTTGGTTTTTCACGCAGGTGGAGTTATACCACATATAGTCTTTTGTGTCCAGCTTCTTCCATTCAGCATAATGCTACTGAGATGCTAACCAGGTTGTTGTGTCAGTGGTTCTTTTTATTTTTATTTTTTTGAGTCAGAGTCTCATTGTCGCCCAGGTTGGAGTGGCATGCTCAAAGTCACCACAGCTTCGACCTGCTTGGCTCAGGCAATCCTTCCACCTCAGTCTTCCAAGTAGCTGGAACCACCCACACACACTGCCACGTCCAACTGATTTTTTGATTCATTGTAGAGACAAGGGCCTACCAAGTTGTCCAGGCTGGTTTGGAACTCCTGGACTCAGGCAATCCTCTCACCTCTGCCTCCCAAAGTGCTGGGATTACAGGTGTGAGATGCATTCTTATTTTTAAAAATAAAAGTAGAAAGTTTACTTGAGTCAAGTTTGAGGTCTGCCTCCCAGAAGCATAGATTCAAGTTGTCCTGAATATATACTCGCTCTTTGTTTTTTTATTACTGGAATAGCATTCCATTATATCAAAAAATATACAATGTGTATATCCATTTTCCTGTTAAGAAACACTGGGTCACCAGTCGGGCTCGGTGGCTCAGCCTGTAACCCCGCGCCTTGGGAAGCTGAGGTGAGTGGATTGCCTGAGCCCACGGGTTCGAGACCCATCTGGGCAACTTGGTGAGAGCTCATCTCTATAAATCAAAAAATTAGCCGGATGTGGTAGTGTGCACCTGTAGTTCCAGCTACTTGGAAGGCTGAGGCGGAAGGATCGCTGGAGCCCAACAGGTCGAGGCTGCGGTGGCCAGGAGCGGCCACTGCACTCCAGTCTGGGTGACGGAGTGAGACTCCAACTCAAAAAACAAAAAAGAAACACTGGGTCTATTTTTAGTTTTTGGCTATTAGTAATAAAACCATTATGAATATGCTTGTGCAAGTCAATCTTCTTGTAGACATGTTACTTCTCTTGGTAAACATGCAGTAGAGAAATTGCTGGAAGTCAAACAGTCTCCAAGGTGGTTTCCATATTACACCATCACCTGCAAACCTATGAGAGTTACAGATGCTCTATGTCCTTGCAGTCAAATACCCATACCAAAATAGACTGCCATATCCTGTGCCATAAACAAAAAATTTGAGTTGGAGTACAGTGATACAATCACAGCTACTGCAGTCTCAACCTGCTGGGCTCAGGTGATCCTTCTGCTTCAGTCTTCCAAGTAGCTGGGACTACAAGCACATGCCACCACCCCCAGCTAACTTTTTTATTTTTGTAGAGAGGTCTCACCATGTTGCCCAGGTTGGTCTTGAACTCTTGAGCTCAGGCAATTCTCTCACCTCAGCCTCTCAAGTGCTGGGATTACAGGCGTGAATTACCACACCCAGTCAAAACTCAAATTTAAAAGAGCATAATGAGATATCACTATACTTCTATTAGAGTGGATAAATAAAACATAAACGGGATAATATCAAATGCAGGTGGAAATGTAGAGAAAAAATGTCTCATACACTGCTGATCACAATGTAAAGGGTACAACTACTCTGGTAAACAGTGCCAGTTTCTGGAAAAAAACAAAAACTTACTGGACAACCCAGTAATCACACTCCTGGGCGTTTATACCAGAGAAATGAAAACTCAAGTTCCCATAAAAACCTGTATACAATTGCTCACAGCAGCTTTATTTGCAATATCCCTAAACTGCAAACAATTACGATGTCCCTCAATTGATGAAGGGTTATACAGACCATGCACCTATGGCATAGCCATACCAAGGAATATTACTCAGCAATAAAATAAATTACTTATTATACAGACCATGCACCTATGGCATAGCCACACCATGGAATATTACTCAGCAATAAAAGAAATTAATTATTGACACACACAACAACTTGGATGGATCTCAGGAAGATTATACTGAATGAAAACAAGACAATTTGAAAAGGTCATGAACTGTAGGATTTTATGTATGTATCATTCCATTTAGGGAGATGGGTTGCTAGGGTTGGGAACAGTAAGGGAAAAAGGAATGGGTATGACTGTAAGGGGAGACCGTGAGGGAGCTCTTTGTGCTGATGAACAGTTCTAAGCCTGGACTATGGTTACAGAGATAAAATGACATAGACCTATAAATACATATTGTACAATGTCAATTTTCTGGTTTTGGTTTTACACTATAGTTATGACATATAAGCATTGGGGGAAACACTGAAGGTACACAGGACCTCTCTATACTATCATTGCAAGTTAAAATCACCCATATAGCTACACAGCTCAATAGTGGTTTGTTTGTTTTTTTAAATCTCTCTACTTCTTAGAAAGGTAATAATATGAACCATATGACTTCATCCTCTGGATACTATTATTGGATAAGAAGAACCAACCCAAAAGTGGGACTGAGTCAATCTGGCTGTCTTCAGAATTTGAACTGAACAAAAGACCAGCCATCCATGCAGGGCTCCACAGCTGAAAAGGCCTGTGACAACAGGATCAAAACTGGTTCCCAGCAAGTCCAAGCTAGTTGAGGTCATGAGGCAAGCAGCAAAAACTGTGAGGCTCCCTGGCTATAAAAATGCCAATTTAGAGAATATTCCCTGTAGAGCTATTTTGGTAGTGAATGGGTTTCTATCTCTTGCAGTCATCAATCTTGACTAAAATATATACTTGACAAAAATAAAAGGCAACAAAGACTTGACGGCATCATAGTTTGCTATGGCCCTGTCCCTATACTCCTGAAGTTTAAGACAGCTGTCATTTAAATAATCTAGTCTTCATCTCACTTTTATCTGACTCGTTGGAGTCAATGAGACTAGAGTTGAGCAGAAAGGGCAAAGAGCACACCAGGTCTCTACTACGGATGGTAATAACATGTACCCAGGTATACTGGATGCTCTACAGTCTACTAGAACTATGTCCTCCACCAGAGGGTTCCAATGCCAAGTATAGGGACCTGGAATTTAAAGGTCGGAAGGATACAAGTTTACAAAGAATCTAGATGTTGGAATTTATTCATTAATCTTTTATTTTAAATAAATAATTTTTAAAAAAATTTATTGTGGGGGCTGAAGGTATAAGATAACAAAGGGATACTGATCTCAGGAGCAAGGGTGAGGGACTCCACCTACTGACTCTTGTCCAGCCAAGAGTTCCACCATAACAGCATCAATCACTCTTGGCCTGGTGGTAAGTAAACCGAAAAGGGTCACACGTAGGCCAAGTCACTATCTCCTCACCTCCCGGGCTAATCTCCACTTCCAGTCACCATCTCAGAACCCCAGCACAGTGCAGAGTAGAATAACAGACACTGAAATCACATTGCCTGGGTTCCCATCCTGCTTCTGCCACTTCCTGCTATGTGACTTCTCTTTGCCCCAGTTTCCTCACCTGTAAAAAGGGAATTACAGTAGCCACCTCATACCACCTGGCACTGGCATTAAAATACTTTCATTATATCTTCTGTGTCCACTTCAGTGAATGGTTACCAGAAATCATGGGAAGTCAACTGAAAATAAGCTCAAACAATACAAAGATTGTTTTTATTTTTTAACCATTTTTGCTAATGTAAGAACAGAACTATCACAGCAGCTCAGTTCTATAACCTATCTAGCCCAAGACTGTTCTGGTGGTAGACCAAGAGTAGACAAAAGGTCTTTCTCCCTCTTCTCAAAACCCAAGGACATCTTCCAAAGGGAACTAACAAGTACCTGTCATCCGAGAATTTAAGGTCTTCTTGATCCTTCTATATTTTCCACCAATATTATTACCTTCTGAGGTTATGAATTCCAGTTCTGCTATGAAACAGGTAAAGCTTCCTGTCGCATTTTAAGAAGTATGGTTTGAGAAGGGAATTGGGGATCATGACTCTAGAGACTTCACCACTTCTCCCATTAGCCTGTCCCATCAAGGTGTACAACAATCAATGTTCTCACAGTTGCCCATCTCTAGTTTTGGGGTTCTTCAGGGTCTATAGACCAAGCCTCAGGAAGTCATCCACTGGAAGCACATTAAAATTTATCACAAAGGCAGATCAACTTACTAGTTATTCTTTGGCCCCAGCACACACTGGGCCAGCATTTTTCAGGAGCAGCCCTATCAGCACTGTCTAGGCTGTTTTCCTAAGCCATGAATGGGTTGTTTAGGGCCTTCTATCTATCTGTCCTAAAAGCTTCACATAACTCATACAGTCTTACTGTCCTCTGTTTTTTTGGTGTGTTATGATCCTACCTGTAAAGCTATCAAACTACTTTTGCACTCAAGTGTTGTGAAGAGGTAAGGAGAGGCTCAGAGCTCCGTCCTCAGTGACCACGTCTCCAGGAGTTGCCACCTGCAGGGCTCAGGCTGGTACCAAAGCTCTGAATAACAGAGTCACTGCCAATAATTTACCTACTTCTAGGCAGGAAGACAAAAGGTTACATGGAACAGAAATAAAAACACTGAAGCATGGCCTTTGTCGTCCTGATGCCCTAAGCTTCCTGGGACAGCCAAGATACTATTGCCTAAGCTTGTTGTCCATACTTCACCTCCAGGCACTGGAGACAGGACTTTGAGGGTTTCTTCCCTCTGACTTGGCAAACTCTTCTTCTCATCTCCAACTGAATCACCAGTAGTTCCTTCTCTTGGGCACATCCTTCAAGCCACTTCTTTTGCTGTTCCATTCCTCTTCTTCAGGCTTCCTGGACCTGAAGGCCCTTGGGACACAAGAACTACCCAAAGCATGGCAAAGAAGAGAGAGGGGCTAGCTTACTCCTCCTGGCAACCACTGCTCCCCACACCTAGAGTAAACCAAAGGAGCTGCAAGATGACGGCCCAGTTCTCTTTGTCTTCATTATGAAACAAAAAATAGGAATTCCCAGGTCTCAGCAGGCTATTCAGTATCCAATGTGGTTTCTAAGGGGGAGCTACATGGGGAGGACTCTCCCATCGCTGCTCAGTGAAGGCAACAGTGATGCCCAAAACAAGTTCTTCTGCCCTGAACCAGACCAGTCAGCAGACCAGGATGACCCCAGTCCTTGGAAAAGGCTCTCAATTCCAACTTCTACAGCCCCAGATCATGTGGATGTCTGCTATCAACTGGGCAGAAAGCACAGCACAGACCTCCAAAAGGAAACTCCTTCATTAAATGCAGCAGGCAGTCCAACACCAACAGCTTAAGCAGGAGGGAAAGAAATGCCTCTGATTGAAGCAGTCAGCTCTGCTGAGGAGGCTGGGGATCCCAGGAGCCAGATTTGCAGATCCCGAGGATGGTGCTTCCCTTGCTGGTGCCATGTCACCTAACCTAATGGTTTCTCTAAAACCCAATGGCCCAACCCTGAAGAAAGTTGGTAAAGAGGCAAAAATGATGTGTCTTAAAGAGGTCTTCAGACACGTGGACAGCTCAGCAAGATCATGTATATGCCCAGGGCCCACCATGAAGCAGCCATCATCCACCTGGTATGGAGCACATAGCGCATGACATCTTCAGGGTGCTGGAGGCAGGCGCTGTGGCAGGAGAAGCAGTGAACAAGGGTCAAAGTTTTGTCAGGTTACCACATCCAGACCCTCTGACACAATCATCCCACTCTTGAAAATTTATTCCAAAGAAGTAACTCTCAATAAGGAAGAAGCTAGACACACAGGGACATGTGTTCTGGCTGTCAAGTGGTTAACAGAACATGGACTCTAGAGTGAGAGACTCATTTTATCACTTTTTAGGGCTGGTAACTTGTGCTCTCTGAGCCTCCTTTTCTTTACGTGTAAGATGCAGATGATAGCAACTAATTTCCAGGGTCATTATGAGAATTAAATGAGACAATCTATATAAAATAACTGAGTATAATATGTGCTCAACTACAAAGGTCAGCTTGTTATTATGCAGAAAAAAGGAAATAGGTGAGTTGTTAAGGATGGCAGAACTGAAGATCTCCGTGACTGTTCTGCATTATCATTTTTTAGGTATTAGATGTGTAGGTGTGTGGAGCATGCCATCTGTTGGATCCTGAAGCTTAGGAAGAAGGAAGCAAGGTAGAGGAGGGTGGTCTTTCCCCACTTTTCCAGATTTCAACCTGAGGGCACTCCCAAGAAGTCTCTGAGAACGCAGTAAAGGGTAAAGGAGGAGAGGACAGATGGAGGGCATACAAGGGGAGAAACGAAGAAGGGTTTGACAATCAAAACCTTCCAACTTCTGCAGCCCCAGACCATGTGGATGCCTGATACCAACTGGGCAGAAAGCACAGCACAGACCTCCAAAAGAAAATGCCTTCATTAAATGCAGCAGGCAGTCTAACACCAACATGTGGGTCAAACTGCAGCTTAAGCAGGAGGGAAAGAAATGCCTCTGACTGATGCACAGTCAGCTCTGCTGAGGAGGCTGGGGATCCCAGGATCCAGGTTTGCACATCCTGAGGATGGTTCTTCCCTTGCTGGTGCTATGTCACCTAACCTAATGGTTTCTCTAAGACCCAGTGGCCTAACCCTGAAGAAAGCTGGTGGAGAGGCAAAAGTGATGTCTTAAAGAGGTCTTCAGACACATGGACAGTTCAGCAAGCCTCCCAAAGGCAGGGCTGTGCTTGGATGACAACTCTATTCTGACTACCTCTGGAAATGAGCCTGCTCACCCTGGGGCTGCTACAAGGCTGCAGCCTGGCCACTGCCATGGGGCGCCAGCTAGAGGGGCTGCCAGCCAGCCTAACACTGTCACAGTGTGACTGGCCAGACAGACAGGAAATTTTGGAATCACAGGCAGGAGAGCCCATTTTCTGGACTCCGATATAAGACACAACACATCTCTGCCCCTCTCCCTCCAGTTTCTCAGCAGTAAGGAGTACACAACAGTCCATTACCATAAAGGAAACATGTAGCAAACAATAATCAATGCCAGAAACAGATAATTAAGGGCTTGCACAGACTTTAGAGAAGTCTCCTTGATGCTACAACCTTTTTTCCCTTTAAACTCATTCCATCCATAATTATTGCAGTATAAAACTCTAAAATTAAAAGGGCTGTTTTTCCAAACTCCAATACAATACCATTATTACACATAAAAAGTTAATAAATGTTAACATCAACAACTATCCAGTCAGTGTTCAAATTTCCAACTGCCTCATAAACGTTAAAAAAAAAAAAAAAAAGCCTGGTACTCTTGCCTCAATATCATATTATCTCAAAGTCAGAAAGCTTTAATCTAACAATACACCTTGCCTGTAAGAAAAGAACCACCACTAGACCCCTCTTTGTAAGTAAACACTCCTCTTACTAAGGTGAAAACTAATCTCATGTTAATACCATCAAGCAAAAGGCTAGACCTTGATCTTTATTCTGTGCTTCAATTTAGCCATAAAAGGAGGATTCCCAATGACCTCTACTCCCTTCTCAACACTAACTAGCTACTCCACGGCACAGGAGGCTGGGAAGAACCACCTAACGTAAGAGGAAGATAAAGCCAGGCTCGGTGGCTCAGCCTGCAATCCCACGACTTTGGGAGGCTGAGGTGAGTGAATTGCCTGAGCCTGCGAGTTCAAGACCCGCCTGGGCAGTGAGACTTCATCTCTACAATAAATCAAAAAATCAGCCGGGCGTGGTAGCGCATGCCTGTAATTCCGGCTACTCGGAAGGCTGCGGCAGAAGGATCGCCGGAGCCCAGCAGGTCCAGGCTGCGGTGGCCGGGAGCGGCCACTGCACTCCAGTCTGGGCGACAGAGTGAGACTCCAACTCAAAAAAAAAAAAAAAGAGGACAATATCATGCAGCAGGGATCTTTGTTCTAATTGTGCATCAATGTGGCATCAGCAAAAAGAGAAGAGAGCCTAAAAACATGCCCAAATGGTTTTGTAGGTCATTTCTATCAAACAATCAAGGAACTGATCATTTCTACACTATATAACTGTTTTATTAGAGTATGAGAGAAAAAATTAAACATGCTCCATCTCATGCTACAAAATTTAATTATGACAAGGAACATACATACACAAACCTGAGGAAGGAGGCATGGAGGGAAAAGGAAGAAAATCATAGGCTAATCTTACTAATAAACACAGAGGCCAAAATCCTAAGTAAAATAAAAGCAAACAGAAAGAGAAGACATTTTTTTTCCTTAGCAACACTTGACTTCTTTCTATTTTCATTTGTTCTCTTCTGATAGGGTCTTGTTTTCTTTATATACACACAAAAAATAAGTTAGGGGATGAGTAAAAAAGAAATCTTTTAAAGTAATTCATCATTAAATGTTTATACTCATTCAGCTCATCTAATTCTAAAATAATGGAGAAAATTAATTATCAAGAGATAGAAGAATAAAGATGGCCTTAGCAAATAGAAAAAAAATTGATACTTTCTTAGTTTCAGGATCTGTATTATAAACAAATAATATAAAGCTAGCACAGATATAGCTGGACATGGTAGCTCATGCCTGTAATCCCAGCACTTTGGGAGGTAGAGGTGGGAGGATTGCTTGAGACCAAGCGTTCAAGATCAGCACAGGGGCTGGACACAGTGGTTCATGCCTGTAATCCCAGCACTTTGGGAGGCTGAGGCGAAAGGATTGTCTGAGTCCACAGGTTCGAGACCAGCCTGGGCAACTTGGCGAGACCTTGTCTCTACAATAAATAAATAAGCAATTATCTGGGTGTGGTGGCACACGCCTGTGGTTCCAGCTTCATGGAAGGCTGAGGTGTAAGGATCACCTGATCCCAGCAGGTCGAGGCTGCGGTGGCCATAAGCATCCCACCGCACTCCAGGCTGGGCAACAGAGTGAGACTCTCGCCTCCCCCACCAAAAAAAGTGAAGGTGGTCAATGCTACTTAACTGTATGCTTAAACATAGTTAAAATGGTAAATTATATGTTATGTGTATTTTACCATATTTAAAATTATTTTTTAAAAAGATTACTTTTTACATTCTTGTGGTAGAACTAGCTTTCCTTCCTTCTTTCTTTTTTTTGGGGGGGAGTCAGGGTCTCGCTATGTTGCCCAGGCTGGAGTACAGTGGTGCCATCATAGCTTAATGTAGCACTGAACTCCTGGCCTCAAGCAATTCTCCCACCTTGGCTTCCCAAGTGCTGGGATTACAGGTTATGAACCACTGTACCTGACCAGGATGACCTTTCTCAAGATATTAAACCTTGGAGCCATAAGGGGAAATATTTGAAAATTTTATCATACAGATTTTTATCTTTTTTCTTTTTAGCCTTTTAACCTCTGAATATAAAAATTTTAAATGTCTATATAATAAAAAATCCAGAACAGTCACAGGACTGTAATCCCAGCACTTTGGGAGGTGGAAGTGAGAGGATTACCTGAGCCCAGGGGTTCGAGACCAGCCTGGACAACTTGGCGAGAACTTGTCTCTGCAATAAATAAAAAAATTAGCCAGGTATGGTAGAGTACGCCTGTAGTTCCAGCTACTTGGAAGGTTGAAGCAGAAGGATCACCTGAGTCCAGCAGGTTGAGGCTGCAGTGGCTGTGAGTATGCCACTGCACTCCAGTCTGGGTGACAGAATAAGACTCCAACTCAAAAAAAAAAAATCCAAAACAAAAGTTAAAAGACAAGCACACAATGCTTCAATAGAAAGAAAAAATTGCCGGGCTCAGTGGCTCAGCCTGTAATCCCGCACCTTTGGGAGGCTTGCCTGAGCTCGCAGGTTCAAGACCCGCCTAGGCAACTTGGTGACACCTCATCTCTACAATAAATCAAAAAATTAGCCGGGTGTGGTAGCACGCATCTGTAGTTCCAGCTACTCGGAAAGCTGAGGCAGAAGGATTGCCGGAGCCCAGGTTGAGGCTGCGGTGGCCAGGAGCGGCCACTGCACTCCAGTCTGGGTGACAGAGTGAGACTCCAAGAAAAAATTATAATGAGCTACTAACTGGAATAACATATGCAACTTGTATAACAGATAAAGGATTAATATCTGAATATACAAAGTCACTACAAATCAGAAAAGTAAAGAATATAAAGAATACAACAAGCATTTCTTTCTTTTTTAATTTTTTTTTGAGTTGGAGTCTCACTCTGTCCCCCAGACTGGAGTGCAGTGGCCGCTCCTGGCCACCGCAGCCTCAACCTGCTGGGCTCCGGCAACCCTTCCGCCTCAGCCTTCCTAGTAGCCGGAATTACAGGCATGCGCTACCACGCCCGGCTGATTTTTTGATTTATTGTAGAGATGAGGTCTCGCTGCCCAGGCGGGTCTCCAACCCGCAGACTCAGGCAATCTACTCACCTCAGTCTCCCAAAGGCACAGGATTACAGGCTGAGCCACTGAGCCTGGCTTACAACAAGCATTTCATAAAAGACACACACCTTCAGTGGCTCACACCTGTAATCCCAACACTTTGGGAGGCAAAGACAAGAGGACTGTCTGAGCCTACGGGTTTGAGACCCGCCTGGGCAATTAGGCAAGACCTCATCTCTACAATAAATTTAAAAAGTAGCTGGGAGTGGTAGCATGTCTGTAGTTCCAGCTATTAGGAAGGCTGAGGCGGAAGAATTGCCTGAGCCTAGTAGGTAGAGGCTGCAGTAGCAGTGAGCATGGCACTGCACTCCAGCCTGGGTGCCAGAGTGAGAATCCAACTCAAAAAAAAAAAAATACACCCTTTTAAGTAATTAGGAAAATGCATATTTAAAGTTTCATTTTGTAGCCATGAGATTAACAAAATTAAAAATACTGATTTGCACAACTGAAAAAAGTATAGGAAAACAAATTATCATCACTGTGACTAGAATTACAAATTAGCAAAACTTTTAGAAGGGCAATTAGTTTAGTCAGCTGCTAGCCAGGTATTAGATGTATATATCCTCCATGTATTTGGTCTCTAGGCCAGAGAAATGTTCGCAGAGGTACACAAGAATCATGAACAAGGATGTTCACCACAGCATTATTTACTATATCAAAACAAAACATCACTTGAGCCCAGGAGGTCGAGACTGCGGTGAGCTAGGATCACACCACTCCAGTCCAGCCCGAGTGACAGAGCAAGACCCCTACTCTTTTTTTTTTTTTTTTTTTGAGTAGGAGTCTCACTCTGATGCCCAGGCTGGAGTGCAATGGCATATTCACAGCCACCACTAGCCTTCACCTGCTGGGTTCAAGCAATCCTTCTGTCTCATTCTTCCAAGCAGCTGGAACCACAGGCATGTGTCACCATACCTGACTACTTTTTTGATTTATTGTAGAGATGAGGTCTCGCCAATTTGCCTAGGCTGGTCTCAAAGCCCTAGACTCAGACAATCTTCTCTCACCTCTGCCTCTCAGAGTGCTGGGATTACAGGTGTGAGCCACTGCATCCAGCTGAACCTGACCCAACTCTTAAAAATAAAAGAGAATATAATCCAATTATCTACTTAACAGGAGGTGGTGAAATATACTTTTTCACATCTACCCAATGAATACTAGCCAGACTCTGAAAAGAGATAGATAAGTCTCTGTACTCCACAAGGAAACATGTCACAACATGATTTGTAAACAAAAGCTAGTTACAAAAGAGTCCATACTTTAAACCTATTTCTGCCCAAAATAAAAAAAATAATGTATTTGGACTACAGGTGTGTGTCAATATGTCTAATTTTTAAAACAATTTTGTAGCCAGGCATGGTGGCTCAAGTCTGTAATCCCAGCACTTTGGGAAGCAGAGACGAGAGGATTACCTGAGTCCAGGGGTTTGCGACCAGCCCGGACAACTTGGTGAGAACTTGTCTCTACAATAAACAAAAAATTAGCCGGGCATGGTGGCGCATACCTGTAGTTCCAGCTACCTGGAAGGCTAGGGCAGAAGGATCACCTGAGCTCAGCAGGTCAAGGCTGTGGTGGTCGTGAGTGTGCCTCTGCACTCCAGCCTGGGCAACAGAGTGAGACAGACTCCAACTCAAAACAAAATATATATATATTTATACATATATATTTTGTAGACAGGGTCTTGTTATGTTGCCCAGACTAAGTCTCATACTCCTGGCCTCTAGCAATCCTCCCACCTCAGCCTCCCAAAGCACTGAGATTACAGATATGCGTCACCACACCCAGCCTAAAATAATGTACTTTATATAGGAAAAAAATCTGGAAGAATCTCTATCAAGCTATTAACACTGATCATCTCTGGAAGTAGCATCATGAGAAATTTTCACTTTTCAACTTACATTATTTCTGTAACGTCTGAATTTTTTTTGAGTCAGAGTCTCACTCTCTCTGTTGCCCCGGCTTGGAGTGCAATGGTATGCCCATGGCTACCACAGCCTGAACCTGCTAGGCTCAGGCAATCCTTCCAAGTAGCTGGAACCACAGGTATGCACCACTCACACCCAAACAATTTTTTTTTTTTAATGGTAGATATGAGGTCTCGCCAAGTTGCCCAGGCTGGTCTCAAACCCATGGGCTCAGGCAATCCTCTCACCTCCGCCTCCCAAAGTGCTAGAATTACAAACATGAGCTACTGTGCCTGGCTGAATTATTTAAATAAACATAATCACTTTTGTAACTGAAAAAAATAAAAATAAAAAGACTTCCACCTCTCTGCACAAAGGGGTAGCCATAATCCCAGTGAATGTCAGGTGCCAATTTCTGCATCATATTTTCTCCTAAAGAAGACGAGATAGAAGAGCTTCTCAGGGAATGATTCAGGGATTATTACCAGTAGTACCCAGGTACCCAGATCCCAGGCAGACTGACATGGTGGGAAGGACAGGGACAAGCCTTCAGTCATGCAACATGCACAGCACCTTGCCAACACACAGAAAAGCCTTGGCTGAACAGTGGATACTAAAGGAAAGCACACTCAATACTGGACTCAAAACTATTTTTTTTTTGTTTAATCTCCAATCTTTGCATGGCTCCTTGGATCACAATTTTAAGATTAGAAACATTTTACTTGAAAAGGTCATGATGGAAATCACATCAGCTAAGAGAAACTGATAGTACTTCCTAGGTAAAAGCTTTCAAAACCTAGCGGTGTCCTTAAAAGATAGCAATGAATGCCAAGATCTGGGAAGGCTAGAAATAGAAAGCCATTAGTCAAAGAAAGAATATTAGTCTAAAGAATAGCCAACTAGCCTCTACTCACAACCTCTGAAAGATGCGTCAAAGAATGGGAGAAAAAAAGGAAAGGGAAAGTAAGCAAAAACATTAAATACCACTGCTACACACTTAACATATTTATATATTTAATTTATATAGTTAATCATCCATGAAGTATTACAGAAGAGGAGACTCAGAGAGGTCTATGATTCACTCAAAGTTACAAAGCCACAAACCCTAGAGTCCAGATTTGAATCTAGTCTGCCTGCAAGTCCAGTGCATGGGCAGAGCCTCCAGTCAGCCAGTTGAGCCCCAAACTTCCCAGTACTGAAGCCCATGTTTTCCTCAGTCTTCCCAGGCAGACTCACCTGTGAGCTGGAAGGCAGCAACTGGGAGGTGGGCTCCTCAGTCGGGGCTGCTCCTGAGCCCATGGGGCTCAGTGTGGTGATTCTGCTGGGTTGGCCACGAAGTGTCAGAGTAATGGTGGTAGGGACCTTCAAGCCTAAGAGACACAGAGAAAAGCAGTGTTTTGGGTTGTAGCCTCCACTTTCTGCTAAGGCTTTCCTCTCTGGAGTTTCTTCCCCACCTAACACATCCCTTGGTCTCCTCCCCAGATGGGTTATCTATGCCCTATCAGTCAGCCTGAAAGGCAACAGGAAACAGGAAACAGTCTGTGTTCTCTCAACCTCTCTGGGGGATAAGTCCACAAAGCTGAATCCAAGGGTCAACACCAGGACCCTGCAGGGTTGGGTTCAACATCATACCTTACCCATGTGAGATGGGAAGGTTCTAGAGGAAGATCCCAGATCTGGGAGTCCCCACAGTTCTCATGAGAGACTCACCTGATGCTTGGTTAGAGATCTGTGCCAGGCCAGGGAGGCTGCTTGCCAACTTAGCGAGGCCCCCATTGGTCAGCAGCTGGTGGATGGCTGTGGGCTTCCCACCAGGAGTGGCACCCAAGGAGGAGAGAGTGGTGGCCACAGGAATGGTACGGACAATGGTGCTGGTGCCCGTGGTGATGGCACCCAGGCTCTGCATGGGGGTGGGCAACTTCACACTGGTGGCCTGTGGGACACACAAGCCCAGGTGATCAGAAGCTGTCGCCCAACAGCAACGTTCAAGCTTGGAGGGCCCACAGCTTATTATTAAAGGCTAACGTGTTGAATGCTTACTACATGCAAGGTACTCCTCAGGCATTTTGTAAATGTTATTGAATCCTCGCAACAACTCTATAAAGGAGGTGCTATTAATACCTCATTTTACAGACAAGGACACAGAGAAGGTCAAGAAATGTGTTCAAGTCCACATAATAAGTGATGAACCTTTGGCAGCTCCCAGCTGTGTAGTTAGAAGGCTGTTTGTCCCTGACCCACTGACTCCAGACCCAGGCTCCCTGCCAAAACCAATGAAGTTGAGGAGGCCTCCTTCCCACACCTGCCCAGCCCAATGGATGGCAGATGTGCACCTGTGGAACTGGTCCTGGGGAGGGATTTGATGGCAGGCCAGAGGTCTTGCTGCTGATATCCTGCAAGCTGAAGCTGAGGCCTTGGAGGAGGCTACTGGCTGATGTGGCCCCTAGGAGAGGACACAATAGGCATCAGCACAGGCTCAATCACTGGCATGTATCCCAAGAGCATCAATTCCATCCACCCTCACCACCAACGAAAACACCAATGCATGTGCCCTTGGACACTCTCCTGCCCTTAGAGAGATGTCAGGAAGGTCCCCCCAGGAAACACACACACATAGGATGCCACATGAGGAAAGGTACTAGCCAGACACTGCCCTGGATTCACTTTGCATATCCCAACCTGCTCCACACCACCAGTCATACATTTTGAGGAATCCAAATTCTCTCCTTTATTTCCAGGAAGGACTTTTTAAGCCAAGAGAATTCTAAATATCTGGTTTACACTTCATCCCAAATAGTCCAGAGGCTTCAAAGCAAAAAGGAAGGTCCTCTTGAAGGAGGGGTGTCTGTAATGCCTCAGACCTGCTGGGCCCAGGCAACTAGCCTTTCAGTGTAGGGTTGGAAGTTGGAGAATGTGAGAAACAAGCACAGACAGAAAAATGTCTCATTTTGCTAATGCCCAGGATGGCACCATTTCCAGTTTTATTCAGATATGTTTAAACCACCAAAATGAAACACAATACAGTTGGCCCTCCATATCCGCTGGCTTCGCAGTTAAAGATGCAGCCAACTGCACAACTTCCGATAAGGAACCAATAGATACGAAGGGCTGAGTACACATCTTTTTTTTTTTTTTTTTTTTTTAAAGAAAGCAGGATTTATTAAGAAGACAGAAAAGCTCCAACAGTGGGAAGGGACCTGAAAGGTTGCCCAAAACTTTTTTATGTAAAGGACCTGAGCCACGAATTTTGGTAATGGCCAGAAATCCTAGAACCAATCCCCCGTGGATAATGAGGTCAACTATACATATATCTCCTATAAGCTACTTTTCCACCTTATAAGTAGAAGATGCAGCACGTGCAGACTGGTTCTTCTACTCACTGCAGACACTAAGGCCAAGGAATCCCTATGTCCAAGCTAATTCTAGCTTTATGTCAAGCCTCTATGACCACCCTGAGACCCAGAAGCACATCCTCCAGATCTAGCTCCAGGGATGCTTACCTAGGATCACCCTTCCACAAGAGACTGGAAAGACTACTGGGAGGGGACAATGCTGGACTACAAGGTACCTGGGAGGGAGCTGCCAGGAGAGGTGGCCACCAAGCGGCTCTGGAGTGTGTGCAAGGCACTGGGCACAGTGCTGCTGGAGACCACTGAGGGAGTAGGGCTGGCTGAGACTCCACCTTCAGAAGTGCTTGACCTGAAGACAAAGGAAGGAGCACTATCATCCAAAGGTCAGAAGGCATCAGGTCCCAGCAATACAGGAGGGTCCAGAGTGGGGCCCAGTAAGGCTTTCAATGGTGGACATAGGCTGGGACCTTCAGTTTCTTTGTCCCACTTTTGGGACCCAGCCTCTAAGCCTTCTAAAAGTCAAGACTAAAGTAGTAAAAACCTCAAATCGTACAGCAAGAGCCAGGGGACACTTAGCAATCTTTAAGTAAAAATGAACTCTGAGTTGACCCACAAGAAAGACAAAAATCCCAATCAGAAAGGAGTCACATTCCTGTAACTCAAAGAATTCAGAATCTACCATCTTTCCAAAGCATTCAATGAACCAGAAATGTGGTGCAAGGAAAAGGGGAATAGAGATAGACCAAAAAACAGACTCACTTGGCTGTGAGAAGTCCTGTGAGCTCCTTGGCCCCTGCTGAAGCCTGCCCCAATGTCATGGTGATAGGCTTCCCACCCGCAGCTGCAAAACAGAAAACCCCAGGGCCACTGGTCAGTCCTATTTGGCCCCTACCTTTCCAGGTTCCACAGCTCAGGCTAAATGCAAGATATTATGGACAAAAACTGGAAGATGAGAAAAGAATAACTATGTTAGAGTAGGGAGAGTTGGGATTATTTTCCCTTATAGTTTCTAAACCTTTGACAATTTTTAATTAAAACTTTAAAAATTATTTTGAGGCCGGGTTTGCTGGCTCAGCCTGTGATCCCAGCACTTTGGGAGCCCACGGGTTCGAGACCCGCCTGGGCAACTTGGTGAGACCTTGTCTCTACAATAAAGCAAAAATTAGCCGGGCGTAGTAGCATGTGCCTATAGTTCTGGCTACTTGGAATGCTGAGGCGGAAGGATTGCTGGAGCCCAGCAGGTCAAGGCTACAGTGGCCAGGAGCATGCCACTGCACTCCAGTCTGGGCGACAGAATGAGACTCCAACTCAAAAAAAAAAAAAAAATTATTTTGATTTGGTGTTTCACTCTGTTACCCAGGCTGCTGGAGTGAAGTGACATGATCATGGCTCACTGCAGCCTTGACCTCCTTGGGATCAGGCAATCCTTCTGCCTCAGTCTCCTGAGTAGCTAGGACTACAGGTGTGTACCATCATGACTGGCTAATTTTTTCTATTTTGTTATAGAGACAAGGTCTCACTATGTTGCCCAAGCTGATATTGAACTACTGGGCTCAAGCAATCCTCTTACCTTGGTCTCCCAGAGTGCTGAGATTATAGGTGTGAGCCACCACACCTGGCTACTTTTGGAAATATTTTATATCTTTAATTAAAACCAATAAAAGAACAAAATACATGATGCTTTGAATGACCCTACAGCTTCCTCTCATACTCTGCCTCCCTGGTCCTCATTTAGATGAAGTCATTGTCCACTTGAAGACACATGGGCGACTTCAAGTCTTCTTTACTCCGAGCATCTCTCACACTGAAGCAGAGACTGAGGAGCTGACAAGGAGGTGCACGGGGGCAATGCTGTGTACCCTGGAGAGCTTGGTCACTTCTTATGTAAACATGCCAAGAGAAACTCACCTTCTGGAGCTCCTCCTTGGGAAGGAGCACAAGGCCCTCCAGCTGCGTCTCCTTGGGAGATAAGGGACACCTTGATCTTCGGTCGCTTGGAGGTCTTACTGCCAGGAAGAGGACTCGAGGGATGGTGCCGCTTCAGCTGGACCCTAAGGTCCTCTTTCTCTGCTTCCTCTGTTGGTTCTGATGAAATGGGAACTAAGAGAAGGAGGTGAGATGAGACCTTCTACCACCCAAAAAAGCCTGATAGACACTAACAGTCAACACTTGCATGGGCACAGTCATATGTGGGAATACACAGGAGAAAGGCCTCACATATGGAGCCACCCTTCAGAGGAGACTGGCCAGGATTCAGGTCCATTTCACCCAGGCTTTGCCTGCAGTGGACCCCACCGTGCCCTTCTTACAGGATGACTCCATTTCTATCCCTGACCCTGCCCTGGAGCCAGAAGGGAAGGGGCCCTGAGATGGTGAGAACAAAAAGACAGAAGATACCCTGACCCTGCCTAGCAAAGGCCAACAACAACAACAACAACAACAACAAAAATAGAGGACTCACCACAATGGATCTAAGTAGTCCTTACCAGACTAAAAGAGTGTGGTCACTTTCCTGTTTCAAGGCCTCCCCACATCATCACACAGCTGGGAACATTAAACATTCTACAAAGAACCCATGGAGAAGCAGGTCACTCAGTCCTCTCTAAGAAGTAGAGTTTTCCACAAGGCTCTGAGAGTCCCACCTTGCTCTAAAAATCCAAGGTTGAGGGCCTGCTTGCCAAATGGAGGCAATGAAAAGGAGTTATCACCAGGACTGAAGGCTAGCTTTGAGCAACTACTAGGTTAGAGAGCACCTCAGTCCAGGCAACTTCACAACTCCTGCTCAAAGGCAACAGTGGGCCATGTCACAACCGAGTTCCCAGGTCATTTGTACTAGCACAGAAAAAAGTCATCTGTTCACATAGGGGCTTTCCCTCCACTGACTCAAACAGACTCATCCTGCAGATAGTCAAACCTTTGGACGCTTAGGAGGTTATCCTTCAGACTTCCTCATAGATTCCCGCCTCTTTAAACCTAGAAGCCCACTCTAGTCCCTCTCTGTAGCACAGGCAAGCAGGCGTTGGGGTGTGGAGGAAGGCAGCAGGGCTACGATCAGGGCATAACCAGCTAGAAAGACTGCTTAGGGAACAAAAGCACTGGATAAAATCAGAGTAGGAAGGAGGGTAGAAGGGAAAGAAGTTGTAGGTTTTAGGCTGGTGGGCTTATAGCTGCCAAGATGAAAACAGGAAAACAAAGTTGGGGGAAAAACTCACAAGGAAACTCAGGCTCACAGGCAATGGGCCACAGGCACACAAAGGGAAAGCAGAGCCAAAACCATGGTGAAAGAAAGACCATGAGAAGCAAACAAAAAGAACAGAGAAAGACCAAGCAAGACTAGAGGAAGCAAGAGGGTTAGCAAAAAAAATAAACAGGTGACAGAAAAAGGCAGAAAAGAACAGGAGTAAACCAAACTGAGACAGAGAGGCAGAGATGGGAGAGAAAGAAGAAGGAAGAGAAGAGGAGAGTGCAGTGGACAAACAGGCAAGAAGAAGAGTAATACTCACCAAAGAGACAGGAGGAGGCGCCAGGAGGAAGAGCTTTCCTCACCAGCATATTTTGTTTCAGAAAAGCAGCAAACTGTGCTGGAATGAATCAGAAAGAATTACAGAATCACAGCCAGTCAGAGAAAGGAGAAAAAGAGAAGAAATAAGGAAAAGATGAAAAAAGTTGTAGAAAATGATCAACGGGGCTCTTTCTGAAGTTACTTCCATGTAGTAGTTCCATGGAATCATCCATAAACTGAGGTGGCATACAATAAGGGCTCCATCTATGTTAGCTGTTACCACTTACCCTTGCCCATCAGCTCTGCTAAAGCCAAGGTCCTAAGGCTGCTGCTCTCCCCCATGACAGGTCCCATTTGGAACTCACCTCACCAATCAACCTTCCGGAACTCCTTTGATTCTAGACTAATCATCCCCTCCAGAAGCACAACAGACTGCTGGCTCTACTTCATCAAAAGCCTAAGTGCACACTGCCCACTTGGAACCTGTCTCTGGCCACCATGCAAGACGTTGGTCACAAAGCATCCACGCAGAACCTGGGGTCTGGCCTCTTTTTTGCCTTAACCCACCCATTCACAGTTCTGCTCTTTCTTAGCACCACTCTCGTAAGCAACCTCATAAGAGGCCTGGGTTTAAGTTCTGACCATTTGGCTCCACTAAAAGAAACACAGGGGAAAAGAGCAGGTCACTCTCCTATCCCCTCCATGTCTCTCTGCTCAACAACCAGCTCTGGCTGCTGCCTCTTCCCAGGCATTCCTGTTCCCCTCAAGTGACATGTGCTCCTGGACACATCATCAGACACCAATGTCCAAATGTCCAAGTGACCTTACCTCAAGGCCACCCAACTGGATGAAAATGGCATAGGAGACAGAGTCACTATTCTTCTTTTTTCCCTACCCAGTGAAATTTCTCCTTCTTATAGCTCCTTACATAGCACTTGTAGCACTCCAACTCTAAATTCAATCATAAGATTTTCCTCCTGTAAAACTCACCTAAAGGAAACGCTGATAAACTTCACTGAAGGTCTCAGTGTAGGAATATTAACTCTTCAAGGGCCAAACAAAGAAAGCACATGATGCCAGATGAGTTACCCTAAAATCTGATGAATATAATCAATCACCCTGTACACAACTGCAGAGTTCCCTAACTGCAAGAGAGCCTGGAACCATAGAAGATGTAGTTTCTCCAATTAGTAGTTAGAAAAATGTTTAGGCCAGTACGCATGTTCATAAAGCCTAACTTCTCTAGAACACCACGATAAAGCTATAACTAGTGACCACAACGCCCTACTAAGGCACAGCAATTGGTATTCATTTCAATCTAATTTTGCCTGGATAGAAATGTGGGAAAGGATGCCTCTCATATCACCTTGAAAAAAGCTGCAAATATCAACACTTCCCAACTGCCACATGACACCAACTGCAGGAGACAGAACCCAAGAAGGTCATTGACCAGGTGCTTATACCTTGGGCTTGTTTGTGGGTCAGCACAGCTTCTGTCCGCTGCACATGTCTCTTTAGCAGCTGAGAGCTCCCAATCTGACTGGATTTCTGGGCAGAGGTCACTGTGGTCACTTTGGTCTTAGGACTGGAGGTGGGGCTGCTGGACACACTAGAGAGATCCTAAGTGGGGCAGAAAAGCCAAAAGAGTCAATGTCATTAGGATCTGACCATCCATCAACATGTCCCCCTGGATTTCCTTTCCCTTGTAGAAACTTACAATCCTATGACACTGACAAAGAGGAAAGGCATTTCCAGGAAGCTAAGGAACCAACTCCTGATTCCCCAGCAAAAGTGCTCCCTCCCTTCTTGTACTACCTCCGAGCCCGAGGGTGAGGCGGGCAGCTTGGCGGCTGGGGAGGCAGGTCGACTGCCCCGTTCAGGTACTTCAAAGGTCAGGTCTCTGCGGGCTGTGTCACGAGGTTTCTTCTTCTTCTCAGCATCCTGATCCCGAGGGTCAGAGCCCACGTGACCCTCAGTGCGAGTGAGCACTCCAGTCAGAAAGTCCACAATCTCATCCTAGTACAGAGAGGAGTCAAGGCCTTTTGGTTCTCTTCAGGTGAGCAGGAACCTACCAGACAGTGACCAGTGGTGGTCACTCTCTACCACTTTTCCAACAGACGCTTTTCTTCCCAATGCTTTGTTCACATCTTAGTTCACCACACCTCTCTTTTTCTCCCTCTCTTTCCCCTTTTCTTTGCTTATGACTAAAGCCTACCAGAGGTCCCAGTGGATACATCCTCACCCTTTAGAGCCAAAAAGGTCACTGGCAACTAGTCTAGACCTAAAAGGCTATTATAGAAAGGCAAGCTTAGCTGAGAAAAACACATAAAACAACTGTTTACCTGAATACATCTGTCCACCATGCTCTGAGTTAATCCTTCTGATTTCTTCTTTGCTTTGCTTATTCTAAAAGACAAAAATGAGGAAATGCTAACTTTCCAAACATTCCATGGCATTTTATGGAAATACGAATGTATTTCTTTTTTGTGTTGGTTATTTTCTAGGCCCAGGAAGGAAGACGATGTTACCCCTCAGGCAGGTAATACAGCCTCTCTAAATCTGTTTCCACATCTGCAAAATGGGAAATCATAACATCTCATTCATGAGTTGCAAGGATCAAACAAAATAACATGTAAAGAACCAAGTTCAGTTTACAGGACTGTCCACTCCAGAAGTCCCATACCTATGACTTAATAGATGAACTCTATCCAGATTGCCAAAATCTCATTTAGAGGTACCTCAACACAACCCTAAGATTACTAGGTACTGCTAAACTAGATAAGTAAGAGGGCAGAAAAGGTGGCTGCAGGTTAGTGCTAAAGGGATAAGAGAAAATGACCACAGCTAGGTGCCTGCCCCTCTTTGAAAGGTAGCCTTAAAACCCCTGGCTTCTGATGGGGGTCTTGTCAAAGAGAGGACCAGGGCACCAAGTAACTGGATGAGGAACACTATGAGCCTCCAAATTCTGACATCTCAATTTACAGATGATTGATGGCCTCTGATCTTATGTAACATCCTCATTATACAGATGAGAACAGTGAGTTGCAGAAGTCAGGCAATTTTCTCAAGCTTCTTAGCAAAAAGGTTAAGACTAACTGAGGTCTTTTAATTCTCAGTCCAGTGCTCTTGGCACCATGCAAATGTCTCATAAGCAGTCTCACAGTATAACTCTCAATAATAGCATTCCCATCTCTCCCCATTTCCTCCTGGTAACACAGTATACACAATCCAGTCTCCTACAGATAAGAATGTCTGAATTACCAAAAAAACCCATATATTTATATGAAAACACTGACACCTCCAAAAGACTCCTGGACTTGATAAATGAATTCAGTAAAGTTTTAGGATACAAAATCAAGACACACAAATCAGTAGCACTGCTATACACCAGTAGCAACCAAGCTGAGAATCAAATCAAGAACTCAACTCCATTTACAATAGCAAGCAAAAAGCTAAAATACCTAGGAATATAATTGATCAAGGAATTAAAAGCTCTCTACAAGAACTACAACTCTGATGAAATAAACCATAGAGGATACAAACAAATGGAAAAACATCCCATGCTCATGGTTTGAAAGAATCAACATTGTTAAAATGACCATATTACCCAAATTAGTCTACAGAGTCAATGCAATCGCTATTAAAATACCAACAAAATTTTTCACAGAATTAGAAAAAAACCCCTAAAATTCATATGGAACCAAAAAGAGCCAGAACAGCCAAAGCAATCCTAAGCAAAAAAACAAAAAACACCAAAGCTGGAGACATTACATTATCTGACTTCAAATTATACTACAAGGTTGTAGAATCCACAACAGCATGGTACTGGTACAAGAGCAGACACATGAACTAACAGAACACAATAGAGAATCCAGAAATAAACCCAAATACCTACAACTGATCTTTGACAAAGCAGACAAAAACATACACCAGGGAAATAGTACCCTATTTAAGAAATGAATTGGATAGTTACATGCAGAAAAATAAAACTTGATCCCTATTTCTCACCATATACAAAAATTAATTCAAGATGGATTAAAAACTTAAATGTCAAACCTGAAACAATAAAAAGGCTAGAAGAAAACCTAGGAAAAACTCTCATAGACATTGGCCTAGGCAAATAATTTATGGCTAAAACCCCAAAACCAAATGCAATAAAAACAAAAATAAGTGAGACTTAACTAAAAAGCTTCTGCACAGCAAAAGAAATAATCAACAGAGTGAACAGGCAATCTACATAATAGGAGAATATATTTACAAACTATACACCTGACAAAGGACTAATACCCAGAATCTTTGTAAAGAACTCAAATTCGTAAGAAAAAAAGCAAGTGACCCCATTAAAAAATGGGAAGGCCGGGCTCGTTGGCTCAGCCTGTAATCCCAGCACTTTGGGAGGCCGAGGCGAGCAGACTGTCTGAGTCCACGGGTTCAAGACCAGCCCTGGCAATTTAGCGAGACCTCGTCTCTACAATAAAAATAAAAAATTAGGCTGGGCTCGGTTGACTCAGTCTCTAATCCCAGCACTTTGGGAGGCCAAAGCAAGTGAACTGCCTGAGCCCACAGGTTGGAGACCAGCCCAGGCAACTTGGTGAGACCTAGTCTCTACAACAAATAAATAAATAATTAGCTAGGTGTGGTAGCACGTGCCTGTAGTTCCAGCTACTTGGCAGAAGGCTGAGGTGGAAGGATCACCAGAGCCCAGCAGGGCAAAACTGGGGTGGCCGTGAGCGAGCCACTGCACTCCAGTCTGGGCAACAGAGTGAGACTCTGACTCAAAAAAAAAAAAAAAAAAAAAAATTAGCCAGGTGTGGTAGCATGCACCTTTAGTTCCAGCTACCCAGAAGGCTGAGGCGGAAGGATCACCAGAGCCCAGCGGGTTGACACTGGGGTGGCTGTGATATGCCACTGTCCTCCAGCCTGGGTGACAGAGAGAAACTCCAACCCCCCCCAAAAAATGTGGGCAAATGACATTAATAGACCTCTCAAAAGAAGATATACAAATGGCCAAAATATATTTAAAAATCCTCAATATCACTAATCAGGGAAACGCAGATTAAAACCACAATGAGATACCTTAACACCAGTCAGAATAGTCACTATTAACAAAAAGCAGTAAAAAGGAATCATTTATACAATTGTTGGTGGAAGTGCAAAGTAGTACAACCTCTATGGAAATCAGTATGGAGATTTCTCAAAGAACTAAAAGTAGATCTACCATTTGATCCAGGAATCCCACTACTAGGTATCTACCCAAAGAACAGAGGTTGTTATACAAAAAAGATACCTAAGCCGGGCTCGGTGGCTCAGCCTGTAATCCCGCGCCTTTGGGAGGCTGAGTGGATTGCCTGAGCCCGCGGGTTCGAGACCCACCTGGGCAGCGAGACCTCATCTCTACAATAAATCAAAAAATCAGTCGGGCACGGTAGCACATGCCTGTAATTCCAGCTACTTGGAAGGCTGAGGCAGAAGGATCGCCAGAGCCCAGCAGGTCGAGGCTGCGGTGGCCGGGAGCGGCCACTGCACTCCAGTCTGGGTGACAGAGTGAGACTCCAACTCAAAAAAAAAAAAAAAAAAAGACACCTGCACTTACATGTTCATCACAGCACAATTCACAATTGCAAAGATGTGGAATCAATCTAAATGCCATCAACTGATCAGTGGATAATGAAAATGTGACAGACAGACACCACACACACACACACACACACACACACACACACACACAGCATACTATTCAGTTGTCAAAAAGAATGAAATAATGTCTTTTGCAGCAACTTGGATGGAATTGGAGAACATTATCCTAAGTGAATTAATGCAGGAACAGAAAACCAAACACCACATGCTCTTACTTCTAAGTGGGAGCTAAGATGAGGATCTGCAAAGGCATGGAAAATGGTATAATGGATACGGAAGACTCAGAAGAGGGAGGGTGGGAAAGGTGGAGAGACAAAAAATAACCTATCAGGTACAATGTGCACAGGTGGGTGGTGGTGGGTACACTTAATCCCAAACTTCTTTGTCACTACACAATGTATCCACATAACCAAAAAGTATTTGTACCCCCTAAAACTATTGAAATAAAGAGAAAAAAATTAAAAATAAATGCAACATGTGATACTAGATTAGATCTGGATCAGAAAAAAGACATCAGGGAGACTAATTGATGAAATCTGAATGTGTAGATTAGATAACAGTATTATATGTCAGTTTCCTGATTAAAAAAGAATTATACTTTGGTTATGTAAAGTGTCGACATTTGGAAAATCTGGGTGAAGGGTATATGGACATTTTTTGTACTAGTTTTGCAACATTTTATAAATCTAAAATTAATTTAAAATGTTAAAAAAAATTTGTGGCAAGGTGCAAAAATTTGTGGCAAGGTGCTCACGCCTATAATCCCAGTTCCTTTGGAGGTTGAGACGAGAGGACTGCCTGAGTCCAGGGGTTCGAGATCAGCCTGGGACACTTGGCGAGATTTTATCTCTTCAACAAATCAAAATAATTAGCTGGGCATAGTGGCATGTGCCTATGGTTCCAGCTACTTGGAAGGCTGAGGCAGGAGGATTGCCTGAGCCCAGCAGGTCCAGGCTGCAGTGGCCAGGAGCATGCTACTGCACTCCAGCCTGGGGAGCAAAGTGAGACTCTAATTTAAAACAAAAAATTTTTGTGATACCCACTTTTAGCTGAATCAGACTATCAATCAACAGTTACATCGCCATCCTATGGGCATTTCTCTAACACTGCAACATGGCTCTCTCGCAGCTCTGGAGGAATCCACTTGCCTGAGATTATCATCAGCTCCCCCAACCACCACCAAGCTGTTCTCAGCCCGAATCTTCTCTCGGAAGTCCTCCATGGCTTCAGGGTGACACTGTAGGGAATTCTGACCAATGACAAAGAGGACTGGAGTCTTCATATCCAAGAGGGGATCATCCACATCCTAAAACAGGCAGAGGGTCTTAGAATCGGCCAGTTCATATTCATGAAGCACTGACCTGGAAATTCCACTCAGGAGAGTCAGCTGTGTAACTGCAGTCTCAACACCAGCTTGGACGAGGCATGCATGCCCTCATTCCCAATGCCAATGACCCAGCAAGCTTCACCCTGTTCTTACCCCTCTGGGGCCATCCACGGTGAGCAGAGGAAACCCAAGGCAGACAACGGCAGTGACATACTCCATCACCGAAACCTGTGAATAATGGCACAGTTTGTCTAAAGGTCAACTGACTTCACTGTATCTCAGCCTACCCAGTATCCAAGAGGGGTACAGACCCACCCACCAGTCCCTGGAGTCCTAACCTCCAGGAGCATCAGCCACGACGGCAGCAGCCAGAGCCAATGTCTCACAAAGTCAATTGAACACAAGGTGTGTCATTCCACAAGCAGCCACTACTTGGAGACCTGGGGCCTCAAGAGGACCCTAGCAGGTTGGCTGAACCACAGAATGGAAAATTCAATACTCCTACCCCGTCAGCCCTCTCAACAAGAGCCCTTCCACTCCACAAATAGTAAATACAATCAAGAGAACACAAATGTTGCCATTCTCCCTTATGGGAAGAAAATGTTTCTCTGTTGCACTTAATGGAAAGCTCCCAGATATACCAGATTTCTTGGGACAATCACTGACAGTTCCACCATCCTGGGGAGCAGGGACTATGGGGAGATGGCCTTCCTCCTCTGAGATATTATAATTGACTAGAGCACATGAAGAAGAATTGGAACTTTGGACATGTCAGAGACACTTATGCAAAATGACAGACATACAAATGTATGTAAAATACAAAAAAGGTTCCTTAATACCTTAGAAAGAGACTGAACATGAACACAACTTCAAATTCCAAAGTTAGTAATTTTTGCCCGCTAGAATTATTAGTTTTTTCAGGTGGGAGAATACTATGTACTTACGTTCAAAGAAAAAAAGGAGTATTTTTTTAGAGATAAATGCTGAAATATACATAAATAAAATGATAAATATTTAGAATTTTCTTCAAAATAATCTGGGGAAGAGAAAGTGAGCAGAAGTAAGATGAAACAATGCCAGCCAAGTTCATCACTGGTTTTGCTGGGTGAGGGCCGAAGGGGTTTATTATACTGTACTTGCTTTTGTTTCTGCTTAAAATTTCCCATAGTAAAGTTAAAAATAAGGTCTGTCTTCTAAAGTTTATAATGCAATTATATAGGTAAAGCATCTATCACAGTGCTTGAAACATCGTATAGGACTGAGTGGTAACTATCAGTAGCAACAGTATTCTATCCCAGACAACCTCCAATTTCTCAGTGACCTTCAAATAAGACAGAAATTACTCACGTGACAGGCCACCAAAGCTCCTGTGTTCCAGCCAATCAAGATAATGGGTTTGTGTGGGAAATGGTTGTGAATCTTTGTGGGTAGAGAGAGAAGACAGTAAGATAGGAGGCCAAAGATGGGTACAAAACAAGCCCAGAATGCTGGTAAGCCAAATGAACTAAAATAGGGGCACTCTCACCTCCAGCACTTTGCTTCTCACTGCCCCCATCATATGCTCAAGACACTGCAACACTCCTACCCCACTGCCATTGTTCAGCAGATGGGTGGCTACAGGAATGACCTGAGGAAAGAATTGGCATCCATGCCAGCAGAGATAAGCTTTAAGTAGTATCTCAATTTGCTTAACTTACCCTAAATACCTTTCAACCTTGGAATTCCAAATAACAGAAGGGTTAGAGTTAAGCAATCTGTACTGATACCCTCCTACATGTTCTCTTCAATCCTCCAAGACTGTATTCCCACCCAGAGGAGAGTTCTTCTCACCCCCACACATACCTTGCCTAAGCAGGAGAGCTGAGACTGCCAGAAGCGATGGCGGCGTGAGGTGGGAAACACGGAGCTGGAGGGGCCAGAGGAAGCGATGAGAATCAGAGGAGAACCAGGGAGTTTGCTCTAAGGAGAAAGAATTCCATCCAAAAACCAGTGAGTGGAAAGTTACTGGTTACAAGTAACCCGATACCTTTCTCTTCCTGACAATGTGCCTTTGCTTAAGAAATAGCATTACGCACTATACAAAACAATTTATTAATGAAAAAAGTTAAAGAAGTCATTTATCATCCTCTTGCCTTCTAAGGCTTAGGTCTTTAACATTTCATACGCCATAGTTAAGCCCTGAGCCATCCAACTTACTGGTTTGTTATGAGAAAGCACTCCCACAGCAGGGTCCCACGGCCTCTTCAGTAAGAGAGACAAGGCCTCAGCTCCTGCAGCTCCAGTCTTTGTGTTGGATGACACAAGCATCCGGTCAATCAAGGTTGGGATCTGGAAAGAAGGAAGAGTAAAGATGCTTGCAGCAAGAGGCAGGAGACCTTCACACCAGCAGCAATCAGGCAGGAGGTTACAAAGTCCCACTATGAGCTACAGACAGACTTCAACTGAGCTTCTCAAACCTTCCCCAGGAGCAAAAGCACAAATAAATGGATGGTTGAAAAGTATGCTCCTACCATGAAAGGTAAATGGGTACAATTCTTTGAAAAACAACCTGCTAAAAAATTAGCTGGGCATGGTGGCGGCGCATGCCTATAGTTCTAGCTACTTGGAAGGCTGAAGGCAGAAGGATCACCTGAACCCAGCAGGTAGTGGCTG
This sequence comes from Carlito syrichta, assembly GCF_000164805.1. Taxonomy (NCBI): domain Eukaryota; kingdom Metazoa; phylum Chordata; class Mammalia; order Primates; family Tarsiidae; genus Carlito; species Carlito syrichta. The sequence continues at coordinate 102,015 of NW_007249743.1, forward strand.
TGGTGGCTGTGACTGCATGAGTGTGCCACTACACTCCAGCCTAGGTGACAGAGTGAGACTCCAACTCAAAAAAAAACAGAAAAACAATCTGCTGATATGTACCATGTATGAAGGAACTTAAATGTATTCCTATTCCTTTTCCAAACGATTCTACTTCTGAGGACCTTCCCTAAGAAAATATATCAGAAAGAGAGAGAGAGAGAGAGAGAGAGAGAGAGAGAGAGAGAGAGAGAGAGAGAGAGAGAGAGAGAGATTCACTATCAATAATAATAAAAAGGTAAAAACTTAAATGTATGTATAGGGGAGTGATTAAGTCAATTATCCACCTAGTTGGATATTAAGGATTACTTTTTTTTTTTTTTTTTGAGTTGGAGTCTCACTCTGTTGCCCAGACTGGAGTGCAGTGGCCACTCCTGGCCACCGCAGCCTCAAACTGCTGGGCTCCGGCGATCCTTCTGCCTCACCCTTCCAAGTAGCCAGAATTACAGGCATGCGCTACCACGCCCGGCTGATTTTTTGATTTATTGTAGAGATGAGGTCTCGCTGCCCGGGTGGGTCTCGAACCCGCGGGCTCAGGCAATCCACTCACCTCAGCCTCCCAAAGGTGCGGGATTATAGGCTGAGCCACTGAACCTGGCTTTAAGGATTACTTTTAAATATTTACAAGAATTTGAAATAATGCACCGAAGTAATTTTGCTACAATGTTACAGATAAAATAGAAAAAATATAAAAATTATCTCTATTCCAGAAAAGACTATAAGTTTCCATAAGAACCAAGATAACTGGGTTCAGGGAGCTTCCAGACAGCCGCACACAAGATTCCTGGAGGATGGCGCACCCAAGGAAGGCATGGAGGCAACATGTCCCTTTCCTCATACTTCACCCTACACATCTCTCCAACTGTATCCTTTGTAATGCCCTTTATAATAACCAGTAAATGTGTTTCTCTGAGTTCTGTAAGCTACACCAATAAATTAATCTAACTCAAGGAGGACATCATGGGAATGTCAACTTGAAGCTGGTTTATCAGAAGTTCCAAAGGTTCAGACTTGCAACTGGTGTCTGAGACGTGGTAGTTTGGGGACTGAGCACAGAACCTATGGGACTTAACATTATCTCCATGTAAAGAGCATCAGAATTAAATTGGAGGACACTCAGTTTGTGTCTGCTGCAGAACTGACTGCTCGCTTAGTGGTAGGGAAAACCCACTACCACATTTGGTCACAGAAGTATTCTTCTGTGTTGATGAATGTTGTGGTATGAGAGCAGAGGAAAAAATGGTTTGAGGGTTCTTTTGGCTTTTGGTTTTTTTTGTTTTTAAATTTTTTAAGACTGAGATGAACGGAAGTCAGAGCTGAGCAGGTTGACACTAGGGTGGCAGTTAGCATGCCCCTGCGCTCCAACCTGGGCGACAGAGTGAGACTCCCAATCAAAAAAAAAAACCAAAAAACCAAAGTGCCTTGAAACTCACTTTCTGTCAAGAAATAATAATCAATAACTGACTTTTCTACTTGGAGCTAGGAAAACTGAGCTTCCCTGGCCTTTCCAGCACTGCATTCACTCTCAACGACCAATTAAAAGGCTACAGTCTGTAGCTCTTTTCCCTCTTTACTATAATGGATCTTACGGTGGAAGCAGCTGGGTGAAGAGCATGATCCCATCCACCTGTGTTTTAACATCTAGCACGTACTTCAAAAGTAAAAGAATCCCCTAATAATTTATATCCTTTGGGAAACAAAGCATTTGTTGTGAATCTAAACATAGTCATGAGAAAATAAGAGTCTGATGGTGGAAAAACCACTGTAGAGAGCATAGCCCAGAGTGGACAGCACCTTGAGTCTGAGGCCCTTGCTGACTGGGGTACTACGGAGCCTTCCACCAGTCCAGCTAACCCACACTACGACCAGCAGCATCCAAGTATGCCTACCTATGGAGTCCCCCAAGTAGTCTGTCACGCTTATAATATCTAAATGCCACCTCATTCATACAGGATATGACCAGCCAGTAACTTAAATGGGGAAGCAGTACAAACTCTTCCTTACAAGGGAAATTCTATCCAAATCATGCTGGCCATAGTGAGTGAAGCCGAACCACCAGAGAACTGAGACTCTAGGAGATACTAACATTCATCCGCTTGAGTATATTCACCAAAGCTGCACTTTTACTACAGGGAGAATGCTGTGGAAAGCACACCTGAAAATGCTTATTATACTCATGGATCACAACTCTTTGCCAGGGTCTTGTCTGGGTTCCATTATCCACCTGCTCACCATTTACCTTTGGTGGGTTTCTATCACAAAGGACTAGTACAGGAGGAAGTATGAGACTCTTCATTTGTCTCTTTCGTCACTAGAAAATAAGCCCACAAGAGCAGGGAGCAAGTCTGTTTCGTTTTGTTTTGTTTTGAGTTGGAGTCTCACTCTGTCGCCCAGACTGGAGTGCAGTGGCCGCTCCCAGCCACCGCAACTTCGACCTGCTGGGCTCCGGCAATCCTTCCACCTCAGCCTTCCAAGTAGCCGGAATTACAGGCATGCACGTGGTAACGCCCGGCTGATTTTTTGATTTATTGTAGAGATGAGGTCTCGCTGCCCAGGTGGGTCTTGAACCCGCGGGCTCAGGCAATCCACTCACCCCAGCCTCCCAAAGGCACGGGATTACAGGCTGAGCCACCGAGCCCAGCTGGGGAGCAAGTCTGTTATGCTCACCCCAGTGCCCGGCACATTGTAGGCGCCCCCAAAATATTAGTTAAATGATACAATTAATGTTAAATCTGCTACTATGCATATCATTAATGTATCCAGTCCTGAGTTCTGTTTTATTTCAGCACTAAGCTAGTCTTTAAAAAGCTTAGCATCCTTCAAATTAAAAGCTGGTAAGAAACAATGAGTCTGAAAGTTTTTGGATATGACTGGGGAAGCCATTAGCCACACAACTTGTAGTAGCAAGCCAGCTTCCTGCAAAGAAGAAAAACTATTTTTTAAAAAGTCCAAAGTGACTCAGTCTAAGTTGTCTGAGGCCATTTTGTATTGTAGCAAACCACTCCAAATATTTCAAAAACCTATGAAGGTATCACTTAAATAGTCACTAACAGTTACTTTGGGCTATGGGTCCAATTTTGTGCCAAGCACTCTACCTGAATTAACTTATTTAATTTTCAAAAAAAATTCTAGATAGGTATCATTATTAGCCACATTTTAGATTTGAGGAAATTGAGACACTAGTCCTAGCTTATGCAGCTAATCAGTGAGAGACCTGAGATCACCAAGGCAATCTGCCTCCAGGACCCACATTCTACCTCATTGAGTACAGCCCAGTGCAATCACTAAAATAATAAACTAGAATCACCAAGAAAAATAGTTTAACTTTGTGCAATACTGTCTGCATAAGAAAGCAGGGGAAATGTATAATGATACGCTTGTAACAAATTCTTAAAGTCCAAGTTTGCAGTTGAAGGTTCATTCCAGGATGAGGCGAGCCAGAGGCATCATGCACTTTGCTCCTCTGTAATCTCCCAGCACTCTGAGCACCACAGGTCTGCTTTTTACACCATTCTCAACGAACTCCTTTGGCAAACCTTCAACTCCCATGATAACTGAATTCAGTGATGACTCAAACCACAAGCCACAAGGCTACAGAGGCTAAATATGTACTCTGGTTTTCAGGCCCTACACCTCATCCTGGAAATAGCAGGGCTGTTTTCACCAGACACAAATGTGAAATGATACCCTGTCTCCTATTTTTAACAACAAACCCATTAGCCTCACCCATGCCCTCCAGGTTGTCTAGGTAATAACCCTGCCCAACCCCACGGCCTGAATGCACAGCAGAGACTGGCTACCCCCAGAACAAGGAAGAGAATCACAGACTTACCTTCCCTTTCAGTGTCTGCAAGGCATCTAGATACGCTGCCAGCATGGGCAGACTCAAGGTCTCCACGAGGGTGGTGTGCAGCCACTGGATCAGCTTGGTGTCCCAACTCACACTTGCCAGAGCCTGTCGCACTCTCCTTGCACACTTGTCCACGGCAACACGGCGCAGCACTGGCTCATTACAAGCCTGAAGGATGTAAGTGGAAGTGATAAAACATGAGGACCACCTGGTTAGCAAATGGGGGAGACAAGTCAGTCAGCCAGTGAGGCCTGAACTAGGAAGAGCCCACCGTGGGCAGATTTCTGGTGTCTTACCCCTTCATTGGCCAAGCGGGCAAGCCGGTCAGATTGCAGGGCTTTGAGGATCTTGTTGAATAGCTTGTTCTGGGCCATTGTCCAGCCAGTCCTATAAGGGAAACTCTGAGGAATTATAGTCAAACTCTGGCGACACTCCCCATGTATATACACCATAGAAAAAAGATTATGCAATGTTTTTTTCCCACTATGAAAGAGTATAACTTAAAGTAGCTTAATCTAAGAGCACTGAACTAAAACACAAGAGACCTAGATTTTGGTCCCAATCCCACCAAAGAATCACCTCAACTCACATTTGTATTAATAATATACTCCAAGTCAAGACCAGTAATGAATAAAGTATTTTAGGCTGCCAAAGCTAACAATTTACTTAGCAGCTAAAATAATCCCATTAATAAGTAAAAGCATGTCATGCACTGCAAAGATATTTAAATTTCAAAAATGTTATATTTCACACAAAAAGTATCAGCAAGCATTTTATGTACTAAAATCTCAGACTACAAAAAGAGGTCTATTTAAACTAGTCTAAAGAACAAAAATACAGCAGAAATATAAAGTGGCTATTCTCCCACTTCACAATATTCCACCCTACACTTAATCTCTCTCCCTTTTCCACATACATTGTTTGTCTTTTTTCTGCATATCACACAATTAGAAACTTTATTTTGGAGTGACCTGCTCCAGGTAAGCTAACATTATCACAGCTATAGCACTGGCACTCACACATCTACCTTGCTATGCATTTGTATGTGTCCTACCACTCAGTAGCACACTCCCTGCAATTAGAAATCTATCCTACTGTTCTCATCCCCCCATCACACCCAGCACAGTGGTATGGAGCTTATTAACGTACCTTTTCACCCTCCTCCTGGCGATCTTAATTACTCTGATGCTCTAAGTCTGGTTAGTAACCTTTCTAAAGTTACTCAAAGGGAATAGAACATGCTTAATTAATATTTGCCTACTCTCCCTGCCATTTAAAAAAAAAGAAGCTGGTGATTACTTTTTTTTTTTTTTGAGTCGGAGTCTCACTCTGTCACCCAGGCTGGAGTACAGTGGCACACTGCCAGCCACCACAGCCTCGACCTGCTGGGCTCAGGCAATCCTTCTGCCTCAGCCTTCCAAGTAGCTGGAAACACAGGCATGTGCTACCACATCCGGCTAATTTTTTTTTTTATTTATTGTAAAAATGAGGTCTCGCCAAGTTGCCCAGACTGGTCTCCAAATCATGGGCTCAGGCAACCTCCCACCTCAGTCTCCTAAAGTGCTGGGATTATAGGCGTGGGCCACCGCGCCTGGCAAATTACTTTTTAAGATTTAAGTGAATGCTAGACCCAAATGAAACCCTGGAATGATATGGAGGTACTATTTCAAGTCAGTCACTAAGTAGGGCTGACTAGCCAACTGGAAAATGAATCACACATCATGTGGAAAACACATCACTCTTTATATCAAAATAAATTTTAGATGGAATAAAAAGTTAAATATTAAAAAGTAAAACTATTGGTCAGGTGTGATGGCTCACACGTATAATCCCAGAGCTTTGGGAGGCTAAGGCAGGAGGATCACTTGAGGTTAGGTGTTTGAGACCAGCCTGGAGAGCACAGGAAGACCTCATCTTAAAAAAAAAATTTTTTTTTTATAATTAGTCAGCTGTGTGATACACGCCAGTAGTCCTAGCTACTCAGGAAGCTGAGACAGGAGGAGTGCTTGAGGCTGCAGTGAGCTATGATTGCACCACTATGGGCAACAAAGCAAGACCCTGTGGTGATGGTTTTTGGGGGGAGACTCTAAAAGTTCTAGAGAAAAATAGCGATTTTTAAGAGAATTTCTAAATAGTGATATCTTGAAATGAGTAAAGCTTTTCTAAGGATGACTGCAAACCTAGAAATCATAAAAGGAAGAGAGAAATGTAACTACACAAAAATTTTGGGAAAAAAGTATCACAAAGTCAAACACAACGGTAAATTAATTGCCATTTTATTAAAATAAATAGAAATAGGCTCTAGAAAATTAATGAAAGCAGGGCGCAGTGGCTCACGCCTGTAATCCCAGCACTTTGGGAGGTAGATACAAAAAGTTTGCCGGAACCCAGGGGTTCGAGACCAGCCTGAGCAACACAGTGAGACCTCATCTCTATAATAAATCAAAAAGTTAGCCAGACATGGTTAGTATGCACCTGTATTTCCAGCTACTTGGAAGGCTGAAGCAGAAGGACCCCCTGAGTATTTATGTAGTGTATCTTTTATTGCTATTTATAAACAGTTGCAGTGAACACCCTTCCTTTCTCCACACACACACACACACACACACACACACACACACACACACACACATACACACACATCTATATCTTTATATACTCATGTAAGTATTTCTGTAGTATAATTATAGTAAAAATGAAAAAATCAAAGCCTGTGTCAAAATTTCTGATTTTCTAATTCTGTGAAAATAATAGAATAAAGAATCTGTAGCATCTTGAAAGTGGCATTGCACTACAGCATCATCTCCAGCAATAATGCTCATTTATAATCAACCAGGTTAAACAATAAATACAATTTCTTCACTTTCAAAAACCTCTGGAGCTTTCTGAAAGCCTATTGATTACATTGCAAACTTCAATTCCAGGAACACAGAATAAGGCATAATTTATTTGTGAGACACTAAGAGCATTTCCAAAATTATCCTGTTCTACAACAGGATGTTTCCCTATTTGTTTTTCTTACTCTATATTTATTCTGAAACCCAAAATGATGGGAGCAAGTAAAATGATGTGAACAAAAGGGGAGGCAGGCTAGAAAGCTATATTCAGCAAAGACAACTGAAATTAAACACACACACACACACACACACACACACACACACACACACACAATGCTGAGTCTAAAATCCCAGAAAAAGTTCTCAGGATTGTTGCTGGATATATAACAAAGTAATTCCAAGAATTGAAACATATTCTCTGTATTTTGTCAGCTTCGTGGGAGGCTGGAAAATTAAGTGAGCAGAAAAAAATGATCTAACCCAAGATTAAGATAAAGAGCATGCAAGAGATATAATTAAAGAAAATTTTAAAAACAGGAGGCAGAATTGTAAACACAAGTCTAAACAGTCAAAGAGCTGATGGGAACTGTGGTGAGTCAACTGCCCCACTTCCCAGCCTATTCAATTTTCATGAGAGTAAAAATGCCTTTTCTTTATTTCTTAGATGAGATCAGAGAATCTTTTGTTCATGCTCTGGCCAGACCTACATAATATGCTGACCTCTAGCTTGTAATCAAAGCACCCAAAATATCATACGGGTCCTAGAAATATCTGATATGGTTTCATAGAAGACTAACTCAACATTAAAATGTTTAAAGGATTTTTTTTTTTAACCAGAAGTCAGATAAGGAGAGACAAAGAACATTAGAGAAACTCAATAGGTCACACTTTTCTTTTTCACATCATGGAATTCTTTGCCTCAACATGAGAAAGGAAAGAATAAAGGAAGGAATGAAGGGAGGAAGGGGAATGGGTGGGTAGGTGAGAGAAAATAACTCAAAAATCTTAGACTTAAGAGATTTCAAACACCCAACCTAAAATTAACATAAAGATACATATAATATGAAATATATAATTAGACAAAGTTCAGAAAAGGAGAGTGGATTTTTTTGGCCGGAATTCAGAAGTTCAGATTTCTAAGATAAGACAGTCTGCTTTTGGACATTACATTCTTTCACTGAAATGTTGGAAATCCATTTCAGCAATGCTGAGAAGTATCATGTGTCAAAAGTATTTTGTTAAATGTCTTCCAAATGCCATGCATCTAATGAAACTTGGCATTTAACAAGCATCTGAAGGGGGGAAAAAATAAAGGTCGGTCCAACATCTTCAGGACTACATTACAATGCCAGCAAATATAAATCATTTTCAAAGGTCCTCTTAAGTCACACAACCATGGCACAAAGACTCAAGAACATGATCCAGAGTTGGTCAACTAACTACTTTTGTAAAAGGATGGATAGTAAATACTTTAGAGTTTGCGAGCCATATGGTCTCTGCCACAACTATTCAACTCTGCGGTTATATTACAAAAGTAACCATAGTTAATACACAATGACTAGGCATGACTATATTCCAATAAAACTTTATTTATGGACACCGAAATCTGAATCTCATGTGTCATGAAATATTCTTCTTTCAGTTTTTTTTTCCTTTGCAGCCACTTAAAAACAAAAGCCATTCAATACAAAAACAAGCAATAAATAGGCCAGACTTGGCCCACTGGTCATAGTTAGATAACCCCTGATCTAGGCAATTAAATCAAGCAGAGATATTTAAACCATTTCACAAAATATCAGTCATTACTAGAGAAAACCAATCAGGTGGGAAGGTTTCACTTTTCTATACACGAAGTTATCAGAAGGCAGTTTCTATTGAAATAATTTAAGAGGTGGGGAAAAGTCTAACAAGGAAATTAACCATAAAGAACAATCAGTAAGGTCTCCGAGGAAAAACTCCAGAGGTCTAGGAAACAGTCCTATAGTCCATGGAGTTCTCCATTTGGCAAACTAATTTTACATGAGTTTTATATAAGAAGAAAGGAAACAGTAATTTAATAATCAAGTCAAGGGAAGAATGGCAGAGAACCACAAGCTCCAAACAGGCTACAGATTCAGGGGCAAGGTCATAAAACGACCTCTGAAAATGAAACTAGTAAGTATCATCAAAAAATAAAACAAGGCAGGTGCAGTGGCTCACGCCTGTAATCCCAATACTTTGGAAGTCCGAGGCAAGAGAAGCCCAGGAGTTTGAAACCAGCCTAGGCAACATAGCAAGACTTCATCTCTAAATAAAAAAATTAGCCAGGCATGGTGGCACAAGCCTGTAGTCCCAGGAGGCTGAGGCTGCAGTGAGTCATGATCATGCCACTGCACTCCAGCCTGAGTAACAGAATGAGACCCTGACTCAAAATAATAATGTTGATGAAATTAGCTGTGCACAAGCCTGTAATCTGAACACTTTGGGAGACCGAGGCAAGAGGATTGCCTGAGCCCACAGGTTCAAGATCAGCCTGGCCAACATAGTGAGACCTAGTCTCTACAATAAAAATCAAAACATTAGCCAGGCGTGGTAGCACGTGCCTGTAGTTCTGGCTACTTGGAAGGCTGAGGCAAAGGATTGCGGGAGACGAGCAGGTCGACACTGGGGCGGGTGGCTATGAGCGTGCCACTGCACTCCAGCCTGAATGACGGAGTAAGATTCCAACTCAATAAAAAAAAAAAAAAGAAAGAAAATTAGCTGTGCACAAAAGTTACCTATCTAAAGAAAGAGGTGATTTATAAGCCTGTTGCTAATGAGAAGGATGCCTCAAAAATCTCGTGAGACACTAAAAAATAAATAATCTGAGCTCTAATGAAACATATTAATCTATGTCAACATCATGACAGAAGAATGGAGGTCCACATAGAAAGTGAAGAAAGACAAATAATGTATCAGTGTTTCTCTAAAGGACTGGGCAGAAGGGGCACCCTGGTCTACTCTGTAGACCCATCTTGCCTAGGGGCAAGATGCATGCATCTAGCTATTCTGCTGTGCTCTCCACTCACCTATACACTTCTGGTTTCTCAGATTTTCCTACCGAGAATGGACACTCTGGCCAGGTCACCCCAGTGTCTCTTATGCTTTGCAGTTGTATCTCTCCTTACAAATTAAGAAGCTGGTATCCATATGTCTCTAATAACTTTGATAAGTATGAACAGTCTTCAGGAATCTCTTAATCATAACCATAGATGCATTAACTCAAAAAACATCACCGTCCGCCCATGAGCTTTCTGATACTGTAAACTGAGGATGAGGCGGTGAAAAATACCAAAAAGGGCCGGGCTCGGTGACTCAGCCTGTAATCCTGCGCTTTGGGAGGCTGAGATGAGTGGATTGCCTGAGCTCGCGGGTTCGAGACCCGCCTGGGCAACTTGGCAAGACCTCATCTCTACAATAAATCAAAAACTAGCCAGGCGTGGTAGCGCGCGCCTGTAGTTCCAGCTACCTGGAAGGCTGAGACGGAAGGATCGCTGGAGCCCAGCAGGTCGAGGCTGCGGTGGCCGGAGCGGCCGCTGCACTCCAGTCTGGGCAACAGTGAGATTCCAACTCGAAAAAAAAAAAAAAAAGAAAAATACCACAAAGGGACACACATTCATATGAGGTCACCTTGGTCTACCACTAACTGGTCTTACTCTCGTTTTACCGTCATTAAAGCAGAGGGTATGACAGTCAAAACACTGAGCTCCGGAGTCAGACTGTTTGAACAAACTTCTCCTCTATCACTTCCTAAGGTTTCCTAAACTACCTGATTTCAGTTTCTTCACGTTGTAAGACAGAGACGAAGGGGAGATATACCTACAAGAGTTATTGGGAGTATTAAAAGAAAATGTGTTTGGAGTGCTTGGTACAACGTCTGGCACCTAGAAAGCACTCAACAGATGGTGTTCTTTTTTGTTACTACTATTGTTATTATTTATTATTATTATTTTTTAAAGAGACAGGGTTTCACTCTGTCACCCAGCCTAGAGTGCAATCATAATTCACTATAACCTCAAACTCCTGGGCTCAAGTGATCCTCCTGCCTTAGCCTCCTGAGTTGCCAGCACTACAAGTATACATGACCACATCTAGCTATTTTTAAAAATTTTTTTGTAGAGACTGGTTCTCACTATATTGTCCAGCCTGGTTTTAAACTCCTGGCCTCAAATGATCCTCCTATCTTGACCTCCCAAAGGGCTGTGATTACAGGCATGAGCCACCATGCCTGGACTATTTTTTGTTATTAACTGTAACAATGGTGGTTAAACTATTTTGCTGAACACACTGGTTGTAGCAATATTCCACTTCACTCACAGCAGACTTCCTCTTTATCTGAAGCTCTAAAGAGCTTCTTAAGGCATTACATTAATTCCAATTCAAGGCTCCAACCAACTTCTTCACAAGTTTTTCAACCAAGGTGCAGAACTGTTCCTCCTTCAACAGCTACTGTCTTGACCACACAAGCATACTTGCTCAATTTCATTCCCAATTTCCAACTGGCCTCATAAATCATGCCAAGCACTCAAACTTTCCTACCTCTTTCTACCTCTCTCTTTCATTACTATAAGAGTTCTCCAATATTATAGTAAGTTACCACTTATTAACTCCTGATGTAAACAGTAACGTTCTCTTATATCCAGTAGATATATAGATAGACAAATAGCCATCAGGAAAATACCCATTAAAACTACAATAAGATGACACTTTTACCTAATAGAATGGTTGTAACTTTTTAAAGTCAGGGTCTCACTCTGTTGCCCGGGCTGGACTTGCAGTGGTGTGATACCAGCTTACCATACCAGCTCACCACACCCTTGACTTCCTAGATTTAGGTGAAACTTCCACCTCAGTCTCCCAACTAGCTGGGACTACAGGCATGCACTTACCATGCCCAGCTGATTTATTTTGTTTTTTGGGGGGGGGGTTAGAATCAAAAAGTTGGTGGCACACACCTGTAGTTCCAGCTATATGGAAAGCTGAAGCAGAAGGATCACCTGAGCCCAGCAGGTTGAGGCTGCAGTGGCCGTAAGCATGCTACTGCACTCCAGTCTGGGCAAGACAAGAGAGACTCTAACTCAAAAAAAAGAAAAAGAAAAACAGTCTGGCAACTCCTCAATAGTTAAATACAGAGTTACCATATGATCCAGCAATCTACTCTTAGGCATATAGTTAAGAGAACTGAAAACAGATCCACACAAATGTATACAAATGTTCATAGCTGCATTATTCAAAATAGCCAAAAAGTAAAAACAATATAAATGTCCATTAACTGCTTAATGAATAAATGTGAACTATCCATACAGTGGAATACTATTTGGGAATAAAAGGGAATGAAGTACTGACACATGCTACAGAATGGAAGAACCCTGAAAACATGCTAAGTAAAAGAAGTCAGTCATAAAAGAGCGTAAATCGCATGACTCTATTTATACAAAATGTCAAAATTGGCAAATCTACAAAGACAAAAGGCAGATTGATGGTCCCCAGGAACTGGAGGGTTTGGGAGGAAATGAAGAGTGACTGTTAATGGGTACAGGATTTCTTTTTGGGATGATGAAAATGTTCATCAAATTCATAGTGGTCATGGGTACACGACTCTGAATATACTAAAAACCACTGACTGTACACATTAAATAGGTGAAATGTATGGTATGTAAATAATATCTCCACCAAGCTGTTATGTGATTAGATAAATATTTACCAAATGAACAGGGACTTGGAGATAAGTGCTAAGTCTCCTGGCAGCAGTAGGAAACTTGGGGGAAAAACTACCCAGCAAACTCATGAAAACGGGCTTAAGTGTGTCCTCAGAACCACAGAATGCATTTATTTTAAAAAGCCACTCAAACATCTGTTAGCCTTTTATGTGACTCCAAAACATTTTCATTATCCGGGTTATAGACCTTATGAACACAACTATCTTACAAACGTACATTTAGGCCAGGCTCGGTGGCTCAGCCTGTAATCCCGTGCTTTGGGAGGCTGAGGTGAGTGAATTGCCTGAGCCTGTGGGTTCAAGACCCGACTGGGCAACTTGGCGAGACCTCATCTTCACAATAAATCAAAAATTAGCCAGGCATGGTAACACGTGCCTGTAATTCCGGCTATTCAGAAGGCTGAGGCAGAAGGATCACCGGAGCCCAGCAGGTCGAGGCTGTGGTGGCCGGGGAGCGGCTACTACACTCCAGTCTGGGCGATAGAGTGAGACTCCGACTCAAAAAAACCCAAAAAAACCAAATGTACATTTAATTTTCTTGTAGTCTGGTGACCCCTTATATCATACATAACTTGTACTATATAAGCTACAAAGCTGGTCATACCTAACAAATGTTAATTCATTTATTTACTCAACAAATATTTACTATATGCCTACTGTGTGTCAAGCAATGTCCTAGTGTCAAGGATGCAAAGATGCTGACATGCAAGACCTGCTCTCAAGGAGCTCACCGCATAGTAAACTGAGAGCTGTAATGTGAGAGGAGAACAATCTGATGTGTGTGGCTGCAAATGAAACAAACTCCGAATAAATGTGCTTTACTGAATTGAGATGATGATATAAAATAATTATAGAACAATGACCATTAACCCTGCAATGAGCCATCCTCCTAAGGAGCAGCCTACCTGTTGACATGCTCCTCCCAGTCCTCTGGTGGGGGAGGGGCATCTGCATCCGTCCTGGCAAAGATGACATGCCGTTCACACTCATTCATCACGCTGCGTGCCTTCTGATTGTCATAGAGCGGCACAGGGGTTGATGTGACTGTCTCCACGTCTATTGGGACATCTGATTCACTGTAAACAGGTGAAGAAATAGGACCAGGCCACACATTCTTCCCAAAACACTGGTGTTTAACAATCATCTGGTTGCCAAAAAAACTCTTTCATATAAGTTGGCTTGAAATTATGCATAAGTACATTATATTCACAAGAAAATTTTGACCCAAAGTCATCTTTTCTACACTTGTCTAGATCTCTACCCTCTCTGACATGCTGTATATGCTAGAGGAACACAAAGTCATTTTAAAATGAGTCTATACAAAAAATGACAAACAGCAGTTTTTTTAAAGACAAGTATATTCCATAAGCAAATAGTTGACTCCCTAAATACAGTGTCCAATACAGTAGCTATAAGCCACACATTAATTAATTAACATACAGTAGCTATAAGCCACTACTTAAATAAATGTAACACTTTACATTCGGATGTCCTCTCTGAAGGGGCTTTGCAAATCTAGCAAACCACTTGGATATCCCCCCTCAGGGGGACATAAAGAAATTGTTGGTGATTATACAGGACAAAGGTACACAAGCCCAAATTTTTCAAAGATGATGTTTCCTTGAAGTTTTCCATTCAAAAACAATGAAAAATCTACGTCCCACTTGAGATTTGTCAAGCTTCTGATCAAGCAGTTGAGAAGTGGTTTTCAGGAATTATAAGTATGTCCTCCCACATTACCTTCAAACAACAGCCTGGAGAATAAATTACATATTATTAATGTGGGAGGAAGAAAATGAGACTGCACTGTCTGCTCGAATAGAAAACACCATGTAGAAGATGTCAAACAAATTACTACTGCACATTTATCAATGAACTTGCAAGGCATGTCAGTGATGTTTCACACATCACCGCACGTTTGAAAGATATAAGATATAAAATTTTGATTTTTTTGGTCATAAATAAGTTCCTCAATGTCCAAAATTGCATTATAAGTCAAATATCATTATAATGCAATAACTGGTTTCAATACTATACTTTAATATGAAGTGATTCATTTTTCACTATTTTGTAAAAAAATGCAATCAAGTTGTTAGTTGGTGATCTGTGAGATATCTAAAAATCAAAATTGTATATCTTATATTTTTCTAATGTATGATAATGTGTGAAATAGTCACCAATATACATTGCAGATTCATTAATACATGCTGTGCAACAGTAATCTGACGTCTTCCACTTGGTGTTTTTCTATTTGAGGAAACAATGTAGTTTCTTTTCTTTCTCCCACATTAATAGTAATTTATTGTCCACTCTGCTGTTCAAAGATGTGGAAAGATGTACATCTCATTTGAATGGAAAACTTTAAGGAAACATACAGTTTTGAAAAATCACACTTGCATAAGTTTGTCCTGTATAATCAATCACCAGCAATGTCATTTTTTTTTTTTTTTTTTGAGTTGGACTCTCACTCTGTTGCCCAAGCAGGAGTGCAATGGCACACTCACGGCCACCATAGCCTTGACCTGCTGGGCTCAGACAATCCTTCCACCTCAGCCTTTCAAGTAGCTAGAACTACAGGCATGCACCATCATACCCGGCTAATTTTTTTAATTTATTGTAGAGAGGAAGTCTCACCAAGTTGCTCAGGCTGGTCTCAAACCCGTGGGCTCAGGCAATCCTCTCACCTCAGCCTCCCAAAGTGGTGGGATCATTGGCATGAGCCACTGTGCTCAGACGCCAGCAATGTCTTCATGTCCCCTGAGAGGGGACATTCGAGTGGTTTGCTAGATTTACAATGTACCCAGAGAGGGGACATCCAAGTGCAAGGGGCTAAACATTCAGTTCTTTAGTCATATTAGCTACGTTTCAAGTGTTCAACAGATATATGCAGCTGCCAGCTATGTACTGAACACCCCAGGTACAGAACATTTCTATTATTGCAGAAAGTGCTGTTGAGCAGTACTGGTCTAGAGTTTTAAATTATTCATACAAACTTTCCCCTTTGCCTGCAAATCAACCGGTAATTAATAACAAGCTTATAAATCCTGTGGTTACATAAGACATATCACCTAGAATGCAGGTACTGTCACTATTTAACTCACTTTGTTCAGTCTAGAACATAAACAAATAAATGAACAATTGAAAGCTCTTTCATACTTTAAAATGATGTTAATGAAATCCTGGTGCCCTGAGGGTCCTTCCCTACATCATGGTATGTTGCATCAACTGTGTCACCCAAAACGCTATACCAAACTGGTCTACTGCCTATCTAGCAAACATCATGTTGACTTTTTGACCTCAACGATTTTACTACATCCATTCCAATGACTGGAATAATTACATCATTATGAAACAAAGTGAAATAATGTGCAGCTGGATTTGGTGGTGGGCAAAAGAGCTAATTATCTTCTCTAGACCAGACATTGGGTTAGGCACTTGGATATGTATTCCTAAAAGAGAACTCCTGATTTCACCATCCAAAACCTATCCTCCCAAGTCTTCCCTAACTTATGTCTCAAGTCAGAAATCTAAGAGTCATCCTAATTTTACCTCTCCCCTTAATTCTGGCTCCTCTTGCCAATTCACCATGGCAGGTCATCTATTTTTCTCCATTTGTACTGTTCCTGTGCCTATCCAAGCTATAATTTCTGCTCATCTCAGTCAACTACAATGGCCACCTAGCTGGTCTTCCAAATTCCACTCCTGCGTTATAATCTACTCAACAAAAATCCAAAGTGAAGGCTTTAAAATATAAATTGGATTTCTAGCTTAAAATCCTCCAGACTTCTTACTACTCTTAGAATCAAATTCCTACATTATATAGCTTCTGCCAACTTCTCCCTACCTCCCACTTATACCACTACTGTCACCCTATTTTGGTCACATTGGCCTAAAAGAGTTCTTAAAGCATGCTAAAATCTCATCTTCAAGGCCTATATATGGAGACAGAAATTACAAAAGGAAATAACTTTTTAAGTACCAAAAAAACCAACTGTACAAATTCTCTTTAAGAAAATGTCATGAGATATGGTCATAGTACTTTTTTTTCTTTTTTGAGTTGGAGTCTCACTCTGTCACCCAGACTGGAGGGCAGTGGCATGCTGCTCCTGGTCCCCGCAGCCTCGACCTGCTGGGCTCAGGTGATCCTTCCACCTCAGCCTTCCAAGTAGATAGAAATACAGGCATGCACCACCATGTCCGGCTAATTTTTTTATTTATTGTAGAGATGAGATCTCACCAAATTGCCAAGGCTGGTCTCGAACTCGTAGGCTCAGACAACCCATTCACCTTGGCCTCCCAAAGTGACACAGGACTTTCGATATCAGCAAGTTACATAGCAAAGAAAAGATTTCAAATACTATTTTAAAGGTCCTTTTCAGTTATGCCCTAAGACTGAGACACCAGGATTATGCCAGCTCATTCCCTAAAGTTGCAGATCCTGTGCCCTGCACAATCAAAAATGACAACAAAATGCTTACATCATTGGGAAATGAAATAAAAACCTGCTATTCTACAGTGTTTAAAACACATCCATCATAGTACCTGTAACTCATTAAAGCTCGTGGGGGGGATCTAAAGAAGCAAAATACAAGATCTCTAACCGGCTAGGCGCAGTGGCTCATGCCTACAATCCCAGCACTTTGGTAGGCATAGGCGAGGATTACCTGAGTCCAGGGGTTTGAGAGCAGCCCAGGCAACTTGGTGAGACCACATCTCTACCATAAATCAAAAATTAGCTGGGCGTGGTGGTGAACGCCTGTAGTTCCAGCTACTTAG
Source organism: Carlito syrichta (assembly GCF_000164805.1). NCBI lineage: Eukaryota > Metazoa > Chordata > Mammalia > Primates > Tarsiidae > Carlito > Carlito syrichta. The sequence goes on from NW_007249743.1 coordinate 119,254, forward strand.
AAGGTTGAGGCGCAAGGCTGAGGCTGCAGTAGCTGTGATTGTGTCACTGCACTCCAGCCCGGGCAACAGAGTGAGATGCCTATTCAAAAAAAAAAAAAAAAATTTCCAAATAGGTTTATTTAGGTCCATGTAACTGTATCATATATCAGGTAGTATAATAAGTTTATAAAACTTCCTTACCTACAATGTAAGCTGGCAAAAAATATAATTGGGCCTAAGAAGGGTCTAGATTATGTGGCAGTTCTGTAACAAAGAGAGAAAGCAAAGTCTTGGGAATTTGCTAATAATTATTGTGTGTGAAGCCAGGAAAACAAAAATACATTACCATAAAAAGGCTATTGTTGCCACTGTCAAGCTGACACTGGACTAAATGATAAGAAGTCTTATCCTGGATGGCAATTTTCAAAAATCAACTTTTCAATCGTTTTCTTCACCAGGTTAAATAATCCTCTTCGATTTCCTCTTTCCACACAAGTCCTATTATCTAAGTGCAATAGGTTGTTTGCTTTTCTTTGTGCTCCTCGCTTTCCTAACTCATTAGAGATCTCTTGTGCAGATGTCCATATTCTGGCCTGATATCCTTATGCTGCTTAACAGAGATGCCTGAAATAAACATCCAAGCTCCTCAAACAATCTCCCACAATCACCCCCAAGAAAATCCTCTCTAATCTCCAACTGATCACTGCCCAGTTCGAAGCCAAACTCACATGGTACTTTCATGCTGCCTCCGGGGAGTGACAAAGAGCATGCGGGTGGGGCGGGCACTACTGGCATCTGGATGGGCACTCCATGGCTTGGCATAGCTATGATCCAGGAAAACCAGGTCCAGTTCCCTTTCGTGCACTGAAAGCTGGAAGAGCAGCGAGGTGCCCATGCGACGAGCTGAAGTCTGGAAATCCCTCTCCCCACCCCGGTGGGCCATGTCAGTGGAGGGGCAGCAAGTCAAAGCATGAGTATCTGCATGCTCGTACCTGCAGGGAAAAGTTTCCATTTAAGTCACAATGTTCTAAACTTCTCACGACCTAGATCATCTAATTTGCTGACTTTGGTGATCTACTATCTTTCCTACTGAGTATCCATTACACAGCCGTGGGGAGGGTTCCTGAAATCCCACACCACCACCAACAGAAGGTCACGGTGCCATGGGCTCCTCCATACTCTACCTCTATCTCCACCTCGACAAAACTCGCTAGCCGGAAAGCTGACCCTCTCCAGGATTCACAAAGACCTCACGTCGCTGGGCAAACGCTACGCTTGCTGGGCCAACACCACAATTTCATAGGAGGGCGGGAAGGGCTTTGGCAAACAGGAATCTCAGAAGGGAATCCTTCCGAAGCTAAGGGTCTCTGTTGCTTTCCACCGTTCTCTAAAGAGAAGGCGACGGGGCGCTGTCCGCAGCTGGAGTCCGAGCACCCCAAAAAAGCCAGGCAATGCGGGCCTCAGGGAAGCCAATCCCAACAAGGGTTTCACTTCCCTCACGTCTTCCGTTTTATGGTAAACAAAGTCTTGCAACCAATTCATGATGTTCCCGAGTTTTTAAAATAGACGAATGAGACCCGAGAGCGCCCTTCCTCCCCCATCGCCCTGGCCGGAGGCGTCCCCGGCAAACCACCCAGCCCTCCAGGTACCCCCCAGGGGTTCCCGCCACCGAGCCCGGAACGGCCTGTCCGGGAGGCAGGGCTTACGACTGGCATTTGACAGGCGAAAAGCGATTGAAGGGACTTGGCCGAGGTCACCGACAGTTCGGACGAGGAGGAGCTGCCCGGCCCCCG
>NW_007249743.1:121317-121914 GCF_000164805.1 Carlito syrichta
CCCGGGCCGACCCTTCTCTCACCCGCGGTCGTCGAGCCGCGCGCTGGGCCCGGGCCGACCCCTGTGCGCGTGCGCGTTACCGCCTCCACGCCCCGGCGCTCAGGCCTCTGAGTAAAACGCGGAAGCGGATCGCTGCCAAGAAGGGAGGGGCGGTAAGCGGCAAAGCCCGGAACGGATAAAGGCCAGAGAATTAGACGGGAGTAGGGGAAGCCGAGAACGCAAGCGCGCTCCGAGGCAGAACATCAGCACCGAGAGCCGACTTTCCGCCTCGGGCATTTTCAGCGGAGAAAGCGAGAGCAAAAGACGAGGCTGGCTCCTACAGTCCCAGTTCTCGCCTCTTCCACCCTGTCGGTCCTTTGCCGCGTCCAGCAGGTCGTGCACCAGACTTTCCACCTCCGCCAGAGCAGCCCCCCTGAATTTACTCAAGAAGAATTTACTCTTGCCCCGGGCAGTGGCTCACGTCTGTAGTCCTGGCACTTGGGAAGACCTCGCCTCTACAATAAATCAAGCGGGCGTGGTGGCTCGCGCCTGTAGTCCCAATACTCCGGAGGCTGAGGCGGAAGGGTCGCCTGAGCCCAGCAGGTCGAGGCTGCGGTG
>NW_007249743.1:121977-123274 GCF_000164805.1 Carlito syrichta
GGAGGGGAGGGGAGGGGAGGGAGAAGTTACCCCTAAGACAAGTAAAAATAAAATAAAAATTAAAGGTTGCTATGAACCTAAAACTGCTCTAAAAGTTAACGTTATTAAAAATACATAAATAGCCGGGCCCTGTGGCTCAGCCTGTAATCCCAGCACTTTGGGAGGCCGAGGTGAGTGGACTGCCTGAGCCCGCGGGTTCGAGACCCGCCTGGGCAGCGAGACCTCATCTCTACAATAAATCAAAAAAAATCAGCCGGGCGTGGTAGCGCATGCCTGTAATTCCAGCTACTTGGAAGCCTGAGGCGGAAGGATGGCCGGAGCCCAGCAGGTCGAGGCTGTGGTGGCCGGGAGCGGCCACTGCACTCCAGTCTGGGCGACAGAGTGAGACTCCAACTCAAAAATAAAAAATAAAAAAATACATAAAGGAAAAAGAAAAGAAACATTTATCCAGAGCTTTGCTGAGTGCTGTTGGTTCCCACTGAGATAACTCAAGACCCCCCCACTCTGAATCTAAGGAATAAAGGGAAGGCAGAAAGCAGACTTGGAGGGAATTAGACTTAGCTTCCTTGCTGTAGGACCCTAGCAAGCAAGACCTCAGCGTTCCCTCACCTCTAAATGAGCAAATACCTACTTCACTGCCTAGCAGGGAAAATGAAATGGGGTAATAATGCACAGTTACCTAGCATAACATAAACTTCAAGATGGTAATTACCATTAGGGACCCCAGAGTGCTCTAGAAGAAAGATTTCCTGCCAAAGGGGTGGGGAGGTGTCATGAGGGGGAAGTCACATAAGGCTGGACTCTGAAGGACCAGGCTACCGCAGAGGTAGCAAATAGACCAAATACAACAAACACCATTTTCTTTGGCCAACCCATTACTTCTTCTTCTTTTTTTTTTTTTTTTTGAGTCGGAGTCTCACTGTTGCCCAGGCTGGAGAGCAGTAGCACTATCATAGCCACAGCAGCCTCTACCTGCTGGGCTAAGGAGATCCTTCACCTCAGCCTTCCGAGTGGCTGGGACTACCGGTACACACCACCATGCCCAGCTTTTTTTTTTTTATTTCTTGTAGAGATGATGTCTCACCATGTTGCCCAGGTTGGTCTTGAACTCCTGGGCTTAAGCAGTCCTCTGGTCTTGGCCTCCAAAAATAGTGGAATTACAGGCATGAGCCACCACGCCCAGCCAGCCCATTACTTCTTAAAATTGTATTTGGTAGTTGCAAACATTTTATTTTATTTTATTTTATTTTTGAGTTGGAGTCTCACTCTGTCGCCCAGACTGGAGTGCAGTGGCCGC
>NW_007249743.1:123294-142345 GCF_000164805.1 Carlito syrichta
ATCCACTCATCTCGGCCTCCCAAAGTGCTGGGATTACAGGCTGAGCCACCAAGCCCGGCCAGTTGCAAACATTTTAAACTTGGGAGATTTCATGTAAAAATTCACATTTTCAATTATCTGGCAGCATGGAACTCACTCTCTGGTGTGGTGGGCATGGTATCTGCATGTGCCGTCACTCTGGCCAGCTTCTTCCTCCTTGGTCCCTGGGGCATTTGATTTATCAGCCAACCCCTATACACCCAACCACGGTCACACATACTTCCCAGGAGTTTTTTATTTTTTTATTTTTTGTCGAGAGGAGGTTTTGCCAAGTTGCCCAGGCTGGTCTTAAACCCCAGAGATCAGGTAATCCTCTCTCCTCCGCCTCCCAAAGTGCTGGGATTACAAGTGTGAGCCATCACACATGGCCCTAGCAGGCAGGAGTGAGATAACTGACTGATGCTGAAAATATGGTGCAGAGGCCAGCCCAAAGAAAGAAACACAATGCTCCAGAGATCAGACTTGGGGGTTGTGCAGTGTCACATGGGGACCTGAATATCTAGAGGAAAGTGGGAGGAGGTGGGCAGTGAAAAGAAGTGAATTGTTGCTTCACAATTCTGGACTGTGTCCAGCACTACAGTGAACCTTCTCTATACCCTTAGTGCTACAGGTCTTTTTTCTTTTCCTCCTGTGCTCATGGCAGAGGTGATTAATCAGTCACAGTTCACGCCACCTCTGAACCCAGATGCAACTTCAAAATCATTTTGTCAGCCAAGCCACAGTGGCTCATGTCTGTAATCTCAGCACTTTGAGAGGCCAAGGCAAGAGGAGTGCTCGTGCCACTGCACTCCAGCTTGGGCAACGGAGTGAGAAAAATAATAATTTATATAACAAGAGAGCAATCCCTGCCCCACCTCTCCCTACACTAAGTCTCCCTCCTGGGCACTCATCTTGGGTTAGAGTTCTGCTGTTTTTCCACTTATCTCCCATTAGCACTATATTCAGATTTATATCTTTTTTCTGCTCCACCCCTCCCTCAGCATACTGAGTTTATCACTTTTTAAATTCTTTGCCAATTTGGGAGGTGTTAAATGGCATCTTATTGCATTTCTTTTTTTTTCTTTTTGAGACAGAGTCTTGCCTGGGCTGGAGTGCAGTGGCATGATCATAGTTTACTACAGCCTCAACCTCCTAGGCTTAAGCTATTCTCCTGCCTCAGCCTCCCAAAGTGCTAAGATTACTGGCATAAGACACTGTGCCCAGTCCTTATTGCATTTCTTTGCTTTTTAATGAGTTTGTTTTTTTACTTTTTTTTGCTTTTGAAACTAATTTGGCAAATTGATAAACAACATCTCATCATGTTACCAAATGCCAGGGGTGGCTGGGGTCCTGTTGCTTGCCTCACAGAAAGTCAATCACTGAGACAATGCGTATTGCCAGGGTAGAAGGCCCTTTATTTGGGTAATATCAGCTAAGGAGAACAGGACATTCATTCTCAAATCTGTCTCCCCATTCCACTGAAGTCAGGGGTTTATATAATGGGGTGGAGTATAAAAACCAGGAATTAGGGAGGGATCAGGAAGAGGAGTCAGTAAGCAGGAGGAATCTGGCATCTCATTGACTGGATGTGATGATCTGGTGAGTTTCAATTTCTTTATACTATAGTCCTGAGGGTTGGTTTCCTGAGGTAGGAACTCAGATAAGACAAATGTGAGTTTCAATCTTGAAGAACAGGAGTAGCAATTACTGTGTTTATTTAAAAAGAGGCCAGTACAGTAGCATACCCCTATAATCCCAACATTTTGGGAGGCTGAGGTGGAAGGATTGCTTTAGCCCAGGAGTTGGAGAACAGTCTGGATAACATAGTGAGATCTCATCTCTACAAAAAAAATTTTTAAAAATTAGCCGGGCATGATGGTACATGCCTGTAGTCCCAGCTACTTGGAATGCTGAGACAGAAGGATAGTCTGAGCCCAGGAAGTTGAGGCTGTGGTGAGCTGTGATCCTGCCACTGCACTCCAGCCTGGGCGACAGAGTAAGACTCCGACTCAAAATTTTAAAAATTAATTAAATAAATAAATAATAAATCCATACATAAGAAACCGTAACCATTAGTTCTACAGTGATGTTGAACTGGTTTCAATTGAGTTTCTTTAATTATTAACAAGAATGAAATTTTTTTACTTTTTTTGTCCATTTGGACAATCATCTGACATGAACTTTGCTCCTGTTTTCCTTTGGGGTGGTCATCTTTTTCTCTTTCTTTTCATTTCTTTTTTTTTTTTTTGAGTTGGAGTCTCACTCTATTGCCTAAGTTGGACTGCAGTGGCATGATCACAGCTCAATGAAGCTTCAAATACCTAGACTCAAGGTTCCTCCTACTTCAGGCTCCCAAGAAGCTGGGAATACAGGTGTGTACCACCATGGCAGTTATATATATATATATATATATATATATATATTTTTTTTTTTTTTTTAGTTGGAGTCTCACTCTGTCACCCAGGCCGAAGTGCAGTGGCACACTTACGGCTACCGCAGCCTTGACCTACTGGGCTCAGGCGATTCTTCTGCTTCAGCCTTCCAAGTATCTGGAACTATAGGCTCACGCTACCATACCCGGCTAATTTTTTTATTTATTGTAGAGACAAGGTCTCACCGTGTTGCCCAAGCTGGTCTTGAACCTGTGGGTTCAGGCAATCCTCTCACCTCTGCCGCCCAAAGTGCTGAGATTACAAGCATGAGCCGCCGTATCCAGCTAATTTTTAAAATCTGTTTTGTAGAGATGAGATCTCACTATGTTGCCTAGGCTGGTTTCGAACTCCTGGACTTAAGCAATCCTCTCACCTCAGTCTCCTAAAGTGCTGGGATTACAGGCATGAGCCACTATGCCCAGCCTGGCGTGGTCAACTTTTTCTTACTGAACTATAAAAGTTTGCTCTATACAATCTTATTACATAATCTTTTGGACATTAGATGTGTTTCAGACTTTGATATTTGTCTTTTAATTTTAAGGAATTTTTTTAAATGAGACTTTTAAATTTTTTGCAGTCAAATCCATGAGCCTTTTACTCTATGAGGTCTTTTGTGTCATGCTTAGTTTGGAAAACCACTAACAGAGCAAAAAGCATTGTGTTGTCTTTGGATTTCAAGAAAAACTTTGGGAAGTACTTTTTTTCCAAGGTGTTGCACTAGAAAGCAATCTTAGCACAAGGGATCACTCATCCAGCATTTTATTTAATTAATTTATTTATTTATGTATTTATTTTTATTTTTTGAGATGGAGTCTTACTCCGTTGCCCCATCTGGAGTGCAGTGGCACACTCACAGCCACCCCAGCATCGACCTGCTGGGCTCCGGCGATCCTTCCGCCTCAGCCTTCCAAGTAGCCAGAACTGTAGGCACGCACTACACGCTGGGCTAATTTTTTGATATATTGTAGAGACGAGGTCTCGCCAAGTTGCCCAGGCTGGTTTCAAACCTACAGGCTCTGGCAATCTACTCGCCTCCGCCTCCCAAAGTGCTGGGATTACAGGCTGAGCCACCGAGCCCAGCCTCATCCAGTATTTTAGTCTTTGAATGCTATGCATCTTTTAGAATGCATGGTATGCTTACTGTTAAGTGGCTTTTTCATCAATTAATACACATTTTTAAAATATTCATTAATCTTCACTCTAACCATTGAATAATATGTAATTTACACAATGTTCAACCCTAAAGCAGAAAAAGCCTTAACGTGGACAGCAGAAAGAACATAGACAGCAGGAATAAACAACCCAACTCCATCCTCATGAGCAGAGGCCTTGAGAGCAATAAAGATGCAGCAGGATTGTATTGGCTTTGAGGTTTTTCTTTAACCTTTCGTAAGAGCTCATTAATTTACAAACTAACATCCTTCGTTAAAGAGGGAGTCACATCCAAACTTAAGTTTCCTTAAGAAAAAAGGAAGCTTCCACATTGGGAAGGATTTCGTCTGAGGCCTCATTGGAACAGTCCTTGATTTTCCTATACTTTTTCCTCAGCCTCATTTTAAAAAATTTTCTCATCTTCATTGTGTGACTTTGGCAAGTCACTCCAGACAACTAGCTTGTACAAAGAGAACACATCAGCCTTATGCCTGATCTGGAGTTCAAAGGGACAGCGAGAAGAAAAGAGAAAAGAAAGAGGAAGTGAAAATAACCAAGTTGTTTTGTTTCTACAAATCTAGTCACCTATACTGTTATTTCTCCTTCCTCTTATTCCTCCTCATTCCTCCCCAGAACCAAGAACCATCCACCTTTGTGACAGTTCTCTGTTGCTGAGCAACAGGTCAGGAAAGGGGACTTCACTCACACCCCCCTCCACCCCGCCCGTGATCCCTGGGAGAAGCCTTGGACCCAGGAACTCCGAGGAGGAAGCTATACCACTGCAGAGGGAAGGAGGGAAAGAAGGAGGTCTCTGAGATGCTGCGGCTTGTCGTGGAGTCGGCCAAGATTGACCCGCCCCTAATCCCCCCACCCAGACCCTGCGTGTCCATTGACTTCAGAGGTAAGAGCCAGGTTTTGAGTGGGAGAGAGGAGCCCCAAGAGGTAATGGTTCTTGGCACCCTATTATGTAAAAGAAGCCTTGTGAAACACAAGATGAAGTCGACATTGTCCAGTTCTTTAAAACATTATGGCTATTACTTCTTTTATTATAACTTCTCTGCCTCCAATTTTTGTCAGAGAATGGCTGTGGGTAAAGGAGGGGATTAATGCTTCTTGACCTTCTTCCATAAACTAGGGTCATGCCATAAACTGGGGTTTAAAGACAAAAAAGTACCTGCTTCATAGGGTTGATGTGAAGAGTTAAATCAATTACATATGTCCAGTCCTTAGCACAACTTCTAGTAACAAACTATTCAATAATATGAGCTACTCTTGAAAGCGCTTTACAAGCGACAAGACTTTCACACATTCAGTGCTGTTTGCTCCTCAGCAACTCAGAGATAGATGAGGCAAGTTTTATTATTTCCATCTTTTATAGATAAGGAAACTGAATCCCAAGAAGCAAGGGGAAGAGTGGGGTGAAAGAATTTCAGAGAGACAATGCATGAAATTAAGTCTATCTAGATACCAGAGGGCTGGGAGCAAACAGGGAAGAAGTCAAAGGAAAGACGGTGAAAGTCTAGAGGTAGAGATTGTGGAAGGTAGATTCAGACTGATGAGATTTTGCAGGAACCATCAGCAGTGAAAAAATCGATCCAGGAGAAAAAAGGATGCAATGGATTTTTACAAGAGAAATAAATAAAGTATAAGATTTCTTTTTTTTTTTCTGATCTGTGAAACTATGCTTCTTGAACTCAGAAATTGAACATTTGGACTCCAGTCTCACAGGGTGGCATATGCTTACGCCCTCAGTTTGCAGGTTTAAAGAGCAGTAGCGGGGAGTTGAGTGTATATTTGTCCTGATCGACTTATTTTACAGTTAGCCAAGCAAGCAACTTGAAGCTCCTGATTCCAGGTCATCTTCCCCCCCACCTCCTGGGCACTATCCTTCTCCTTCTAGAAATATATTTTAGATGCCTAAAACCTAGAACTCTGGGCTTACTCACAGATTTACCCACACATTCTTATGATTTCATGCTTATCTTTGATCTTTTTTATTCCTTTTGTCCCTGTCCTTGCCAGCCTCTTCCCTCATATACCACCTACTACTCTTACACCACTTCCCACAACCCACCCTTGCACACACACACACACACACACACACACACACACACACACGCACGCATGCATGCACACGCACACTCTCACATTCTTTCCCTGGGAAGAAGCTCAGAGTAATCAAATTAATTTAGCAATTTCGATACTCTTTGGCAGGTCTATACACTACCATCTGTTAAAGATATTTCTGGGGGAGGGAGGTTTTAGTGGATGAAGTGTTTTGAACCCATTATAGATGTTAATAGGTGTCTTAGGATACACTCGGCTTTGCTCTGGTAATAAATAAACCCTTACATTTCAATGGCTTAACAATAAAAGTTTACCTCTTGCTCATACCAAGCCCTGCTTGGAAGGTGCAAGTTAGATAGCTCTCCTGGGTGGCTCTCCAACAGTACTTTAGGGACCAGCTGCTTTCCCCTTTGGCTGTGACATCACCCTGCCAGCAAATTACAGGGAGAGGAGAAGCAGCATGGAAAATCCAGTGGAGACTTTAGGAGCCAGACCTGACAGTGGCAAACATCACTCCCTTACTCTGTTAGCCAGAATGAGTCACACTACTTGGATGCAAGATGCCAGGAAGAAACTATGCAACTAGGAAGAAAATGAAATAACATCTATCACACAGGGTGATAAAAAATGAAATTTTGAAACCCTTGGAAAAAGAAATTCATTCAGAAACAATTGATGCCAGATCATACCTGCCAATGTAGAGTTGAAGTGTTCTTTTCTCTCCTCTCCTCTCCTCCCCTCCCTTCCTCTCCCCTCCCCTCCTCTCTCTCTCTGTCTCTCTCTCTCTCTTTCTTCCCCTCCCTCCCTCCCTCCCTCTTTCTCTGCCTCCCTCCTTCTCTCCCTCCCTCCCTCCCTTCTTTCCTTTCCAGAGGCTCAAGGTGTTGCCCAGGCTGGAGTGCAGTGGTGCAATCACAGCTCACCGCAGCCTCAGTCTCCTGGGCTCAAGCCATTTTCCTGCCTAAGCCTCCTGAGTAGATGGGACTACAAGCATGTGCCACCCTACCCAGCTAATTTTAAATTTTTTTAGATTAAAAAATGTAGTTTATTTAAAAGTAAATTAGAGAGAGAAAGAGAAGGGAGAGAGATTCACCTCCCCAAGGTGGGGGAGGGGGGCCAAGGCCAGGAAGCATGGCGACGCCAGAGGCTAGCAAGGCAATGGCCCTAATTTTTAATTTTATAGAGACAAGGTCTCACTATGTTGCCCAGACTGGTTTTGAACTTTTGGCCTCAAACATTCCTTCTGCCTCAGTCTCCCAAAGTGCTGGAATTACAGACGTGAGCCACTGCACCCAGCAAAACTTTTCTTAGAGTGTTCTATTTGGTTTCTTTGCAGATGTCAAGAAAAGAACTCAAGTGGTTGAAGGGAATGACCCCATATGGAATGAGGTAGACACCAGGGCAAGCCCAGAAGAGGAAATGACAGCCCCAACAGCATGGTGGCCGGGGTGGAGTCTAGGCAGGTGCTCAAGAGTCTAAGGAGCAGACAGGAAGCCTCACAGGCTTTTCTCAAGTTTGGGGCATCTTACCTAGGAGTAGTAGCCTCCAATCCAGCAAGTCTGTGAAGGCCATGTCTGCCCACAGCTGTTCTTGGTCCTTCTTCCCCACTTTGGGGATGGACTAGGCCTGATACTCCTAGAAGTCAAAGCAGAGCGAAGGCTTCGTGTGCAGAATCCTTTCTCATCTTCCATCCATCTATGCTTTCCCACCCTTAGCCCCAGTCTCCAAACCCCTTAACCCCTAACACGTCCATGATACTGCAGTTCAAGTTGTGGAAGCTCAGGTAGGATGCCCCACATTTTGGTGAAAGGTGACAAAACCTGTCTCCTTTAGGAAATTAGACATGGATTTAGAGAAACACAATGCCAGCTTGTTCCCCACGTTGCTCATAATTTCCTAGAAGGATGAGATGGGATGGGCTGAGGAGGGAGGCTGACCTCTCTGTGCCCCCCACAGACCCTAATCTGGCACCTCTGGAACCGTCCCCTGAAAAATGACTCCTTCCTACAAGTCGTCCTTCTGGATATGAGCTCAAAAAAGGAAGAAAGGTGAGGAAGAGAAAGGCAGGAGGTGCCTAACTCCCTGGCCAAAACAACAGCAGGTGACCATTCTTGTCTCTAATTCCTAACTCATTCAGATTCAAGGACCAGAACCACTCCAGCCAGCTAAAGGGAAACAAAGAGGGTTGGGTGTTGGAAGGGTAGCCGGGCCAAGAGTGCAGATCAGCTTGGACCACGTACTTGGGAACCTAACAGTAGCTCTGTCCAGCTGAAGCCACAGATCTCGGACTTCTATTTTTCTCTAACCAACCCTGACTTCTCATCACGGCCTCACTCTAGTGCCCAACTGGGACTAACATCTCCCTGAGACCGAAGCTAAGGCATCCCAGGTCGAAATTCCGAGGACAGAGAATCTGATTGGCTCAGTTCAGGCCAGGGTCCACCCCGGTCCAATCAGCAGTTATTTCCCTGAGAGCTCTAAACCAATTCCAGAGTCAAGGGTCACCACATTCTCTGCCTTACTGCGGTCTTCTCCAGCCTCTCTGAGGACAACACAGGCTCTTGGAGCAGAGGAAGACACCTTCCCTGGCTCAGGATCTTACACCCACTCTCCTCTCCCCAGGTTCATCGGCCTGGCCACAGTACTGCTCAAGCCATTGATGAAACATCCGCATGAGATCCTTTTTGTGAAGGACTTGACCTTGCTCAACCATTCCATGAGGCCCACAGATGTAAGTCAGGCCCAGTCAGGGCATGGGAGTGCTTCCTTCCCCGGGGTGGGGTGGGGGGAGAGGCGCTCCATCACACTGCCATCATCGGCTTTCCCCTTCTTCCACCATCTTCCTATCCCCCTTCTATCCATCTATTTAGATGGATGGATTGACCTTCCACTGAGAGTTAGCCTTGACGCAGAACTGAGAAGCCTATAGTCAGCTGGTGTAGACACCACTCATACTGACATGCCCTCCAGCCACACCAGACAAGATTCAGTAAAGCTAGGCCACCAAGTTCAGGAAGGAGTGAATGATTCTTCTTGGGAGGCAATGGATGGCTTTACAAAGGTGGTGATGTTTAGACATATGGAAAAAAATCAAACAAATGAGAACAAACAAAGGCTATTTGTTCAGAGCTTGCTCTAGCAAGTGAGTTAGCCACCATCACCTGTGTTTTGGCAGAGACTCAGAGTGGTAAAAAGAGAAGGTTTTAGACTCTACCTGGAGGTTCTTGGTGTGGGGGAACTAAAAGCAAACTAACTAGAAATGGGGCCTCCTGTGTGATTGGTTAGGGAGGCATGTTTGACTTTCTCTGGTTGGTCCTAAGTTGGAGGAAGTGGGGACACAAATCAGGACAGCTGTCAGGTATTAATCAAGCCTTGGCATTTGGGGCTGATCGTTATTGTTCAGTTTCCTGGGTTGTGGCTAGAGATAGCAGTCTGACTTCCTGCAAGTCTGACTTAGAGCAGGCTGGCATCCTGGGCTGGTTACTGTAGATTATGGGTTGGCTTTCTGGGCTGGTTACTGCAGATGTCAGGTCAGAGTTCTATTTTATAGGTGGTTTGGTCATTGTTCATTTGCATACAGACAGTCCTTGATTTATATTTTTGACCTATGATGGGTTTGTCAGGATGTGACCACATCATAAGTAGAGAAGCACCTGTGTTTCGTCTCTCAGTTGAATCTTACGGAGGGGGGTGAGTTTGCCCACTAGACAGGAAAGGAAGACAAACCCAGGCAGGGGTGTAAAGTGGTTGGAGAACGAGGCAGACTGGGAGGCTGTGCCGCCTGCTATAGCACAAGGTGCTACACAGTGTAGGGTCAAGGCGGGCTGGGAGAACTGAGGCTGGGTGGATGGCAAGGGGCCAGAGGGGAAGAGCCTGGTGGTCCATACTGATGAGTTGTGACTTTACTCTGATAATTTAGGGCACTCAGGGGGTGTTTAGGGGGCAATTCTGGTAACCATCTGGAGGCTAGATGAATGATGGGAATACGTGGATGCAGGAGTCAGTCAGGAGGTGCGGGAATTCCCACATGAGCTCATGAGATGGTGGGCTAGGGGAAGAACTGTTAGCATCCATGGTTCTGGACTGGTCCCAAATCCCCTTTTCCTCTCCTCCCCACACTGCTGCACCCACTTCTGCCCCTGTCAACACCACATGGCTTCTTTATTCTCCAAATCCCCTCCACCACAGCCCATTGCTCTCACTTCACCCATTGATAACTCCCTCCACCGAGACTTCACAGGTGCCAGGTTTGGCCCCATCCCATGGCCTGCATCACACCCCCAGAAGGACTGGGCGTGAACCTAACTAGAGTTTGGTTCTGGTGTTGTGGCTTGGCCAAGGATGACAGGGTCTAGCTTACAGCTCCCTGCCTTTGCCTTGCAGTGTACTGTCACCCTACAGGTGGCCCATATGACCAAGCGGGATATTGAGAAGACAGGTATGTCCTTCCCTGGGTCTTATCTCCTGCCCTTCTCCAAGCACAGCTGGATGGGCTCTTTGGAACCTTCAGGACCCAGCCCTTGAGGCCTACAGAAGGAATGTGTCTAGGTTAGGGGTCTGATCTCCAGATATCGGGCTGAGGCCACCCCAGTATGTTCACTCATCATCTCTAGACCTAAGACCTGTAGGATATGATGTACCCTTCCAATGGGCTGCAGCGGGAGATGAGGATGGTCATTTCCAAGAGGACTTGCATGTGGAGGGGGGTCCAGGGCTCTGCAGCTCCTGAGGGTAGGAAGGGTCCATGGTAATGTTCTGGGGAGGACGTGTGCCCCTGCCAGGGCCTGTTGGCCATGCTTTTAATCAGGAGTTGGTCATTGGGGACAGAATGATGTAACGGGGAAAATGTCTCCAAATCTCCTGGGTCCTGGGCCTCTGAGCCCACCCTGGACTGTGTTTCCTCAGGAGATGAAGACCTCTTGGGCATAACTGCAAGAGAGGTGGCCACGCAGAAACTGGTGGTTCCTGGCTCCACTGCGCACAGGGCTCTGTCCTCAAAGCCTCAGCACTTTCAGGTGAGGATTCTCCAGGTTGAAATCCACGTGACTCACCTGCACCCTGCTTGCTGTGATCCCAGGCCATCACCTCCCATCCACAAGGTCATGGTAGAGGGGTAGAGCTTCAGATGCAGCTTCAGATACTCAGACCCATGCTGCATCCCCTGCTCCTCTGGGGGGGCCATTCTGGGGTACTTCTGCCTGAGGCTGAATTAGACACAGCTCCAGGGAGGCAGTAGGAGGGGCCGACTGTGCACCAGCAGGTCTTGATACATACTGGAAAGGCAGTGTAGAAGGCAGGGGTCCCTCCTTTCTGGAGTCCTCAGATTGTTGGCAAAACAAGGCAAGGCATGTACAAAGTTAAATTAACTGTCCAGGAGAGGCTGGGGAGTTGATTAGGGGACTGTGGGATGGACCACGGTTTCCATGTGAATTCAGGAGTCCCATAGCTTATCAAATTTCCTGTGGCCGGGGCTCGTTGGCTCAGCCTGTCATCCCAGCACTTTGGAGGCCAAGGCGAGTGGATTGCCCGAGCCCGTAGTTTTGAGACCCGCCCAAGCAACTTGCCAAGACTTCGTCTCTACAATAAATCAAAAACTAGATGGGCGTGGTAGCGCACGCCTGTAGTTCCAGCTACTTGGAAGGCTGAGGCGGAAGGATCGCCGGAGCCCAGCAGGTCAAGGCTGCGGTGGCCAGCAGCATGCCACTGCACTCCAGCCTGGATGACAGAGTGAGACTCCAATTCAAAAAAAAAAAAACGTCCTGTGGCCTTTAGCCCGTAGACTAATATTTTTGCCATGGTTTTGCCTGTCATGCAGCCTGCTCCTTGCCCAGAAAACTGGAGGTCTCCTTGTATCCAGGCGATGGCCAAGTCCTAGCTCTTACTGTCACCTGCTGCCCCCACTTCTCCCACTTCTCCCTCCCCACTTCCATTCTCTGGCCTGAGTCATTGCCATTGCTTCCCTGATCCCCATTAATGGCCTCCTCCCGAACTCCTAAGCCTCCAGTTCTCTCCTGTCCATTCTTCAACCAAAGTGACCTCTTCTTTTTTTTTGAGTTGGAGTCTCACTCACTCCATCGCCCAGGCTGGAGTGCAGTGGCACACTCACGGCCACCTCAGTGTCGACCTGCAGGGCTCCGGTGATCCTTCCGCCTCAGTCTTCCAAGTATCTGGAACTATAGGCACGCGCTACCACACCCGGCTAATTTTTTATTTATTGTAGAGATGAGCTCTCGCCATGTTGCCTGGGCGGGTCCCGAACCCACAGGCTCAGGCAATCCAATCACCTCGGCCTCCCAAAGTAGTGGTATTACAGGCTGAGCCACCGAGTCTGGCCCAAAGTGATCTTTTAAAGATGTCATTCTTATCATGCCACACACCTGCTTCAAAAATCCCAATGTGGCCAGGCACGGTGACTCACGCCTGTAATCCTAGCACTTTGGGAGGCCAAGGTGAGAGGATTACTTGAACCCATGAGTTCGAGACCAGTGAGACCTTGCAACATAGTGAGACCTCATCTCTACAAAAATTTTTTTTTTTAATTAGCCGGGTGTGGTGGTGTGTGCCTGTAGCTCCAGCAACTTGGGAGCCTGAGGTGGAAAGATCACCTGAGTTCAGGAGGTCAAGGCTGCAGTGAGTCACGATCATGCCCCTGCACTTCAGCCTGGGAGGCAGAGTGAGACCCAACTCAAAACAAAAACAAAAACAAAAACAAAAAAATCTCTAATGTACTCAGGACAAAACCCAGTCCCTGTTGACAATGGTTGCCCAGGTCCTTGATAACCCACGCCTGCTTCTCCAAGTCTATCTCCTCCCAGTCTACTGGTGGATGCTCTTTCTATCCATGGTAACCAAAATATTCCTCATCAGAATAATTTCATTCCTGAGAGAAGAGTCCCTGCTGGAGAAGGGGGGCCAAGGGCCCCAACATTAGCTCACCCTGTGATCTTCTTTGTAGGTTCGAGTGAAGGTGTTTGAGGCCCGACAGCTTCTGGGTAACAACATCAAGCCAGTGGTGAAGGTGTCAATTGGTGGCCACCAGCAGCAGACACGTATCAAGATGGGAAATAACCCTTTCTTCAATGAGGTGGGCTGAAGGGGATACCTCAGGCAGGGGGCCAGCCAGGGGCTGGGCATCTCCGGTAGGCAGTCGGCAAACTTGCTTCTTGACTAGGGTGTCTTCGTGTGTTTGCTCCACAAGTATGTACTGAGTGCCTGCTGAGGGCCAAGCACTGTGCTTGCCCTGGGAACACAGAATAGGATCATTCAGAGCCTTGAATCTGAGGAGCTGGTGGTCTGGTGGCATCACAGCACATGAGCCCATAAACAATTGCAGTGGGGCAGACTGGATTTGGCAGGTGTCTGGGAGTGTTGTTAACAGAGCCGTGAAGTGCAGGCCCAGACCACACGCATCTCATCTTTACCAGCACCCCTAATTGTAGCACTGGATGTGGTGCACAGTAGGTGCTATATACTCATTGAATTAATTGGTAAATAGATAAACAAACAGAAGCTGAGAGTAGTGAGTAAGTAATGAGACTGGGAGCAGTGAAGAGGACTCAGAAAAGCCTCCAGAAACCCTGAAGGGAGAGTTTGTCAGGGAAAGACAGACAGGATGGGGAAAGATCATTCGAAGACCCAGATGCAAGAAGCAGCATGACTTGATGGCAGAACTATAGATACGGTGTGGCTGGTGGGGACTGACTGGAGGTGAATCTACAATATAGACTGAGGTCTCAACCTGGATGGCACTCGGGAGCCACGGAGGACTTAAGCGGGAAAGTAACAGGGCTAGGTTTGCATTTGGGGAAGGAGGTTCCGGCTGTCACAGGGAGTAGGGGTGGGGTGGACTTGCAGGAAGTGCGGGCTAATATCTCCATCCTGGGCATCTGGTTGGACCTTGAGCTACTAAGTTCTTCAGAAAGCCCCTACCCCCTGCCTTTGCTGGGCAGAAAACCCTCCAGGAGCCTGGGAGGAGCTTGAGAATAGTTGTACGGGTTGAGTTTCCTTATCCAAAATGCTTACGACCAAAAGTGTTTTAGATTTTTTTTGAATATTTGCATTATACAGATATAATATAATTAGCATCTCTAATCTAAAAATCCATAATGCTCCAATGAACATTTCCTTTGAGCATCATGCCGGCATTCAATAAGTTTCAGAATGTGGAGCATTTCAGATTCAGATTTTTAGATTAGGGATACCTAGCCTGGGCTTATAAAATGGGCCACATTATTCTGAGCCTTCAGGCTCGCTGAATGCTTGGGTGAAGCGGTAGAAGAAACATTGTCCCCCCATAACCCAATTCTGTGTGCCTCAGACCTTCTTCCAGAATTTTCATGAGGTTCCTGCAAAGTTCTTTGATGAGATCATCTTACTCCAGGTGAGAAGCCAAATTGGTCCCCAGCAAGATGGGTCCACTTTTCTTGTCCCACCTCAATACAGGGAAGCTCTTTAGTCCCCACCCTTAGACTCAAGGTCACTTCAGATTGTCACCTGACTCCAGAGCAACATCTTCACCACTTTCTTCGCTCCCCGCAGCAGCCGAGAATCCTCATTCCGTCATTCATTCATTCAACAAACATTATGGGTTGCCAACTGCCAGGCCCTGAATTGGGAACTCCCTTGCAGGTGGTGAACTCCTCAGCGATGAGATACAAAGCAGAGATCGGGAGATTCCAAGTGAGTACAGATAAGGGAGGAGGCTTGGAGAAACAGATAGACCCATGCTGGGCTCCTTACCCAAGTCCAGGGGAAAAGACTTGGATTTTCACATAGAGAGATCCAGACTTGGACCCCCCTACCAACTAGGTGACAAGTGATTCTGAGCCTCCACTTTCTCATCTGTAAAATGGGGGTAATAATACACCCAACCCAGGCTGGTCTCAAACTCCTGGACTCAAGCAATCTGCCTGTCTCCACCTCTCAAAGTGCTGGGATTATAGGTGTGAGACACTGTGCCCAGCTCTCTTTTTATGTTAGTAACAGTCATTGATAATCACTGCCTAGATCTGTTACTTCATTAGGGGTTATTTGCTTCTTGCACCTGTATTGAGGTACAGTTGACACATAATGAATTTAAAATGTACAATTTGATACAGTAAAAAACATGTACACATTTGAGAAATCATCGTCACAATCAAGATAATGAATATATTTATCACATCCATCACCCATGGCAATTCCTCCCTTTCATTCCCATCCCACCTCCTCCAATCCCCAGGTGACCACTGATCTGTTTTCTGTCCCTTTCTTTCTTTCTTTTCTTTACTTTTCTCTCTCCATCCTTCCCTCTCTTCCTCTCTCTCTCTCTCTCTCTCTCTCTCTCTCTCTCTCTTTTCTTCTCTTTCTTTCTTTTTTTTGAGTCGGAGTCTCACTCTGTCACCCAGGCTGGAGTGCAGTGACATACTCACAGCCACCCCAGCGTCGACCTACTGGGCTCAGGCAGTCCTTCTGCCTCAGCCTTCCAAGTAGCCAGAACTACAGGGCACATGCTACCGCGCCCAGCCTGATCTGCTTTCTGTTACTATAGATTAGCATGCATTTCCTAGAGTTTCATATAAATGGAGCCATGCAGTGTGTACCCTTTTTTGTTGGCTTCTTTCACTAGACATAATTATGCTGAGATTCTTCCAAGTTGTGTGTATCAGTAATTTATTCCTTTTTATGGCTGAGTAATAGTCCATTGTATGGATGTACCACAGTTTGTTTATCCATTTTCTTGTTAATGGACATTTAGATTGTTTCCAGTTTGGGGCGGTTACAATGAAGCTATAAACATTTGTGTGTCCAAATCTTAGTATGGGCATGTGCTTTCATTTCTTTTGGGTAAACATGTAGAAATAGAATGATTAAATCATATGGTAGGTGAATGTTTGACTTTTTAAAGAAAATTCTGAGTCTCCACTCAACAGTTTTTCCCAAAAAATCCCAAACAGGCTCTATCTTTTTTTTTGGAGTCAGGGTCTCACTTTATCACCCAGGCTGAAGTGTAGTGGCATGATCACGATGATCATAGCTCACAACAGCCTTAACTTCCTGGGCTCAGGTGATCCTCCCACCTCAGCCTCCCATGTAGCTGTGACACCATCCCACCTAGCTAATTTTTAAATTTTTTTGTAGAGGTGAGGTTGCACTATGTTGCCCAGGCTGGTGTTGAACTCCTGGGCTCAAGTAGTTCATCTGCCTCAGCCTCCCAAAGTGCTGGGATTACAGGTGTGGCTTTGTTTATTTTAGCCATTCTACCCATGCATGGTAGTATCTCATGATTTTAGTGTACACTTCCCCGATGACGATGCTCAACATCTTCTCATGCACTTGTCACCCATGTATATTCACTGGTGACATGTCTATTCAAATCTTGTGCTCATTTGCAACAGATTGTTTGGATTCTAACTATTGAGATAAGATTTGCAAATGTTTTCTCCCAGGATGTGACTACCCTTTCATTTTCTTAACAGTTTCTTTCCAAAAGCAGACATTTTCCATTTTGATGAAGTCCATTTTATCAAGCATTTCTTTTATCGGATTGTGCTTTTGTTGTTGTACCTGAGTCTTTGCCTACCTCACCCAAAGAGGTGACTGGGTTTTAAAGCAGGTCTACACCAGGCGCAGTGGCTCAAGCCTGTAATCCCAGCACTTTGGGAGGCCGAGGCGAGTGAATTGCCTGAGCCCTCAGGTTCGAGACCAGCCTGGACAACTTGGCGAGACCTCATCTCTACAATAAATCAATTTTTAAAATAATAAAAATAAAAATAAAAAAGCAGGTCTACATACATAATTTGGGGATTGATCTAGAGAACCTTCAGATGTGGACTACAAGGGCAGACGCTCAGTGGTTCCACACGTCCCCTTCAATCCTATACCACATCCTCAGGCTTCTGTTGGAAGTCATCTCCCCAGGGAAAGGAAAAGCCCGTCTTCTCATTGTCAACCCCTACCTGAACCATCCTCTTCTCCTAGGATGGAATATCCCTTCCCCCACCCAGGGATAGGGCAGGGTTGGCTCTGGTGGCCAGGGAGGTGGTCCAGTGTAGTGTCAAGGATCGTTTTTATGCAGCCTTCATCACTTACTAGTAGTAGGACTTTAGACACTTCTCTCAAACTTACTGCCCTTCTCTAGAGAGTGGAGGTGATAATGGACCTACCTTCTAGGTTGCTGTAAAGATTAAATAAGTTAGGGTAGCCCTACCATGCTCAAGTGCCAGTAGCTAGTATTGTCATTGCATTATTTGGTATTATAAGTCTTGGCTGGAGGCCCTAGCTAATCCTCACTCTACTTTTGTCTTTTCAGACAGATATTGGGCTTATCTACCATTCTCCAGGTAGGTGCCTCTTATAACAAATACGCGTATCTTCTGAGAAAAATTAGGTCAGAAGTCAAAACACCTTTAAATCCCCATGTGTCCAACAGATAGTTCGAAGAGGGTAGTATCAGAGGGTTATTTTGTAACCTTGTAACACTTGTAAATTATTTTTTGTATTTGATAATATTTTACTATACATATGGTATTTTATCTTGCTTTATAATAATTGCATCTTTTTCTGAAAAATTCAGGACATCCCTTTGGATCAAAGTTAACCCCTTATTGCAATCCTGGGTTAGATTTCTATTTTTTTGAGACCACTATTGGGAGACTGACGTCTGAGTGGAGGTTTCCACCATGACCTGACCATAACATACACATCAGGTTGAGATTTGGATTTGGGGTTGGGAAAGATACTTGCTTCTTTAGTGTCTGGTTCCAGACCAGGCCTGTAACAACATGAAGTTCCCAGGGCAGAAACTTTCCTTAAAAGCAAAGGGTTGGGTCTCATGCCTGTAATCCCAGCACTTTGGGAGGCCGAGGTGAGAAGCTTGTTTGAACCCAGGAGTTCGAGAACAGCCTGGCAACATAGTGAGACCTCATCTCTATAATTATGTCAAAAAAAGCCACTCAGGAGACTGAGGCAGAGGATTTGCTTGAGCCCAAGACATTGAGGTTGTGGTGAGCAGTGATTGTGCCACAGCACTGCAGCCTGGGCAACAGAATGAGACGCTGACTCAGAAAAATAAAGGAAAAAAAACTGGGCGCAGTGGCTCATGCCTGGAATCCTAACACCTTGGGAGGTTGAGGCAAGAGGACTGCCTGAGCCCAAGAGTTCAAGACCACCCTGGGCAACATGGCAAGACCCTGTCTCTACGATAAATCAAAAATTAGCCAGGCATGGTGGCCCACACCTGTAGTCCCAGCTACTTGCAAGGCTGAGACAGAAGGATCACCTGAGCCCAGCAGGTCGAGGCTATGATAGCCGTGATTGTGCTATTGCACTCCAGCCTGAGCAATAGAGTGAAACTCTGACTTAAAAGAAAAGAAAAAAAAATGTCAGTGGCAGCCTTGAGAGCACACCACTGCTTCCTGGTAGGAAAGACTCCCATTTTCCTCTACCACTGGGTAGGAAAACGGAATACATGAGACATGTTTCCACCTCCCTCTTCTCCCCAATGGCTGGTTTCAGGGGAGAGAGGCGGAGACTGAAGGCGGGTCTTCCATGGCCCCTCTGCCTCTCCAGGTCACACACTCCTGAGGAAATGGCTAGGTCTCTGCCAGCCAAATAACCCTGACGATGGCGTGAGAGGCTACCTGAAAGTCACTATCTGTGCCCTTGGTGTGGGAGACCAGACCCTGGTGAGACTGCCCCCCATACCCTAGGAACATTTCCTACCCTGGCTGCTTCCTGGGGGTACCTCTGGGCCCTCACACTAGCCATTGACCCTCACACCCCTCCTTTGCCCATTGTGTCACTGCAGGGCTGTCCCACTCCCCCTGAGCCAAGTGGGAGATTGAGGAAGCAAAGTCTGGTGGCTTTGATTGTTGTCTCCCTGTGACCCTGACTCTACCAGCTCTCTGGTCTCTCCAGGTAGATCAAGAGTCTCCCTATGGGGCTGATGACACCCAAATTCAGATCTTCAAGTCAGCGGCAGTCCCGATCAACCTGGCTTACTTGCAGTTCTTCATCTACTGCGCAGAGGACCTGCATCTCAGTTAGTCGGGCTGGCAGTGGAGGGAGCAGCCCTGAGGGTTTCTATACAGTGGCACCCTGGATCCTCATGGAGCTTCCCTTCCTTTTGACACTAACCTAAGATTTGGGATGGGGACACAAGATGAACCTGAAATCCACCAGGAATCAACCTGTCTGTAACATCCCGATGCAGAGTCAACATTCCCTGTGTCCCTTCCTACCATGTCATTGTGTGGAGGAAGAAGCGGCACAGTGGTTACTGGAGACAGGTCTACCCAGGGAGCACTACACTAAATTATGGGGCAGGAGCCGGGCTCGGTAGCTCAGCCTGTAATCCCGCGCCTTTGGGAGGCTGAGGTGAGTGGATTGCCTGAGCCTGCGGGTGA
>NW_007249743.1:142365-159925 GCF_000164805.1 Carlito syrichta
ACAGCACTCCAGTCTGGGCGACAGAGTGAGACTCCAACTCAAAAAAAAAAAAAAAATTATGGGGCCGGGTTTTAAGTTGTTCTGTCACCTTCCATTTCCTCCTCCTGAAAAAATAGAAGCCTTTTAACCTCTTATTTGTAGAGAGAGACCAGTTAGTGAATCCTGTGTTGGAGGTGGAACTGATTGGAGAAAAGGTAAGAGTAGAAAGGATCTGAGCCCTAGAGAAAATGGCGCCTAGAAAAAGTAGTGTGCGGGAAGGGAGTGAGTGGGTGGGCAGGACCCCAGTAATTGTTTCCTAGTCACCCACTAACAGCAGGGTGAGCCCCCAAACATGGACCTCCGGAGGTAGAGACCATATCAGGCTCCCCTCTGCTGCCAGAGCTGTGCCCAGTGCCTTGCACAGAGAGGATGCTCACTAAAAACCAAATATACATGGAAGTAAAGAATGAGAGAATGAAACAACATGCCAACAGACATTGGAACTATCATCATCTCCTCTAGGTCTCAGTCTCTTCACCTGTAAATAGACAGTTCTGGGCCAGAGGGTTACTGACATTCCATGAATCTCTATGAATACAGAGTAGCGTTTTCCAGTGTGTTGACAGGTGTTATGTGCAAAAAAAGGGTCCTGTGTTCAAATTTGGGGAATACAGGGTTAAAGGCTTTGTTTCATAATTCACAAATCTTCATTTCTACCATATTCTACCTGCTACAAACAAGTCATTAAATCCAGCCCACTGGTAGGGAAAGGAAGTAATGTGTCCACCTTTTGATGGGAGGGGTACCAAAGAATTTATGGATATGTTTTAAACCACCACACTGAGTATTTATTTCCTAGTGAGTAGTCTGGGTAACCCTGGAGCTTGGTGAGATGTTCTTGGGTGGCAACACACATTTTCCCAAAATTGCCACATTTCTGTGTTTATCTTAGTGTACCTTAAAAAGTTTAGCAAGATCAATTAACACTTTATTTCAACACATATCATTGCTTAGAATAAGGCTAGGTTTAAAAATTAAGTCAATTGATTATTTTGTGTCGTTTTTGTTTGTTTGTTTGTTTTTTAGACAGGGTCTCGCTCTGTTGCCCAGGCTGGAGTACAGTGCCACCATCACTGCTTACCACATCCTTGACCTCTTGGGCTCTCACCCTCAGCCTCCCAAGTAACTGGGACTACAGGCTCATGCCACCACATCTGGCTAATTTTGCATTTTTTGTAGAGATGAGGTCTCACCATATTGCCCAGTCTGGTCTTGAACTCCTGGGCTCACATGATTCTCCCGCCTCAACCTCCCAAAGTGCTGGGAGCCACCTCGCCCAGCCAACTGGTGGTTTTAAATAGGGTTCACTGCCATCATCAGCTATGTTTGTGATCTTAGAATTTATCTACATTTAAAGTTGATTTAAATAAAAATAACTAGGAATCTGGATCTGGCAAACACTTTGAGATAAATACACGAAGGACTGAAGTAGCCACTGAGAAACTGTCAAGTGTCTTTAGACCAGAGATTAGCCCAATCACCTCTGACCTGGATGGGAAGGGCTGGAAGGTGAGGCCAGTGAAAGAAGGAGGGAGAGCAGGCGGGTACTGACACTGCTTTGGGCCATTCCTAGCTCAAGACGCACATGCAGACCCAAACCGACAATCCCATATGGAACCAGATCCTGACCTTCCGGATTCAGGTATGGCTGCTCTGTCACGCCTGCCCTTCCCTCACTGCCCTCAAGCTGAAAAAAAGTTTGGGTGCATGGGTGGAGGTGTGGATGAAAGGTGGGAGCCAAGAAGCATGGGAGGGGAGCCCTGCATAATAGGGAGTATGAGGCAGCCAAGGACATATTATGGTAAACTACTGTTTACAGCTTTGTTGGAGGAATCATCGGCATACAGTGAACTGCAAATATTTAAAATGTACAATCTGATACATTTTACAATATGTACACACTCAGGAAAACATCATCACAATCAAGATAATATATCCATCACATCAATCACCTCAAAAAGTTGCCTCATGTCACTTGGCAATCCCTCCCTCTCATTCCTATCCCACCCTTTTCCATCCTCAGGTGACCACTGATCTGCCTTTTGTTACTATAGATTAGCTTGCATTTCCCTAGTGTTTCCTAGAGTTTCACATAAATGGAACCATGTAATGTGTACTCTTTTTTGTCTGGCTTCCTTCACTCAGCATAATTATCCTGAGATTCTTCCAAAATGTTATGTGTATCAGTTCTCTCCTTTTTATTGCTGAGTAATAGTCCATTGCATGTTTATTATTTCCTTTTTTGATGGGCATTTATATTGTTTTCAGTTTTGAGCTGTTAAAATGAAGCTGTAAACATTTATCCAAATCTTAGTATGAACATATGCTTTCATTTCTCTTGGGAAAATATGTAGAATCAAAATGACTAGATTGTATAATAGGTTCAATTTTGCCCAGTATTAAGCAATGGATGGGCCATATAACTGAATTTTCCAAAGAACTTAAGTGTGTCCTTTCACTCACATTAAAAAGCAAATCACTTTAAAAACTCATTCTAAATCATATTACATATTTTCTTATTTTCTAAGCCAAGTGCCCTGAATATAAGTATAGCTCTTTGTTGATGGCTTAAAGGCATTAGTTATTATAGTGTGCTATATGTAGTACAGGGCGATTTGTGCTACACTAAATGGCTCCAAGACGCTCTTCTTTGTGGGATCCTATAGTCTGATTTTTATAGCTTTTCAGTCCCTCTCAGTCACTTGTCAGCTCTTGTCAATGAGAGTTCTCTTGAAGTCCTAATGGAGCCTTAATGGCCTTTTGACTGTATGTCAGCCTTTAAAGAGCTGTATGTAAATAAGAGCAAACAGTTCTGAGATACAACTTGCACTCTCTCCTGTGTGCAAGTGTGTCAAAGTTTGTGTACATCCATCTGGCTACCCAGAGAGCATTTCGCTTTCTTATACTTTATGTTGTGAAATATGAAATTAGCTCCCATGAACTCCACTCCTTACTGCTTCTAGAAGCTTCTCCAATCTGCTTCCTGGTAAGCCATCATTTTCAACCATCCCTCATAATCCCCACCTCCTGGGATGATTTTATAGGCTTTTAAAGTAGGAAGACATTTTAAAGGAGGCCTAGTCCATGCCTCATCCTGCCAGACTCTCTCCCACCTATCCTTAGCTGTGATGAGGGCTCGGCCAGGATCCTCAGATGCTCTGTGGATTCTCAAAGCCTTAGGAATTCCTCTTTTTGTTCATCATCTATCAAGTTCTCATCTTTGAGAGAAGCCTTCTAACATTTGAAGATGTCCAAACACCCCCTGGACCCTCACACATTTCCCCCAGAACACAGTCTCCTGGGTGGGGTCATTTGGATGGAGGCCTGATTGCCAGTAGCCCTTTGGGAATGCAATAGTCAGATGTGAACCTTACTCTGATGAGGCAGAATGACCACACAGATGGTAGTGACTAAGGCCAGGTGTTCATGAGGGAGCAGAGCCCAGGGCACTGCTGAAAATGGGTCTGTGCCAGTGGCCAACCCAAGGGCCCCAGGCAGGAGGGGAGACTGTGCACCAGAAAAGGAATTAGGAAAGGGGAGGAGAATTATTAGCAAGATGGATAAAAAGATGGTTCAGCCATAAATCTGAATTTGGAGGCTTCATAACTTTGAAAGACCTGGATGCCTTATGGTGCCCATCTCTCCCCTTCCAATGCCCTTCCTTAACCTGAGCAATTTTCTTCTTTCTTATTGCTTTTCTAAAGCCTTTTCCACAGTTTCTCTTGGCTTCCCAGCTGTCAGGACAGTGGGATTTTAAGGGCCCCAAAGCTTATGCAATTTGGGGGCCATTTTAAGAAGGCGAATACAAAATGATCATGTGACAAGCCCCAGGCCCCTCCTAGGAACTTGCAAGGAAATGGGAGTCCCCAAAGCCAAAGTTCCATAAGCTGTGTGGTAAATCCAGCTTTGTCTTTGGTTAAATGGTTCATTGGTAACTGAGCCAGGCCTTGGAGACCCAGTACTCCCCAACTGCTTTTAAAATCTCCAGGAGGTCCAGACCATCGGAATATACACCCACTGCTCCTCTCTCCTTCCCTTCACAGCTGCCTTGCCTCTCCAGCTACATCAAGTTCAGAGTCTTGGACTGGTGAGCAACTGGGTGGTGGCTGAAGCACATGCAGGGAAGGAGAACATAAGAGCTGGGCAAAGGGCTCATCCTGCAGAGTTTCTCTCCAGCTCCAGGAGGGATTGCCGGGATGAGATCGGGACCGCCAGCCTGTCCCTCAACCAAATCTCGTCAACTGGAGAAGAGATCGAAGGCAAGCAAAGCCCCGGGCCCCACCTCCCGGGCCTCTCCTACCTGCATCCCTGTCCCCCTCACCCCCCTTCTCACCTTCTGTCCTTCCAGGAGTGTACTCTGGCTTCTTGCCCTGCTTCGGGCCCAGCTTCCTGACTCTGCACGGTGGTAAAAAGGCCCCTTTCAGGATTTCGGAAGAAGGCGCTGTAAGTTTCTCGTGTCAGCTCTAGGGGTCAATAGAGAGATAAAACTGGCCAATTATAAAGCTCTGGGGCCTGGGAAATGCTCAAGAGGCTTTGGCCCTGGTTTCCGCTCACCAGTGGTAAAGAAGCCTGTACACGAATAGCAATGCGTACGTGGGGCATGCGCTGGGCATGAGAAAGGAACAGGTGGAATGCTCTAGGCATTTCCTGAAGAAGGGACTTTGAGATGAAACCACGGGTAAGATTTTCAGCAGGTGAAAAGGACATGCAGGACCAAGGACACGGCACAGGTAAATGTGCAAACACACGGGGTTCTTCAAGACTGATGACAAACACCAGACATCTGACTCGAATTGGCTTAACTGAAAAAACGAAATGAGGTTGGGAAGACTGCTGAGTGGGGCAGAGCTGTAGGCACCGAACCTTTGATGCCATCAGGAGACTTGCTGCCTCTTCCTGCTCTTCATGCTCCATTCCTCCTTCATGCCTCATATTTCCTCCTACCCCAGTCTGGCTTACAGGCTGGAAACCCTGCAAAACCTACTCAGGGAAGAAACGCCAAGAATTGTATTCTAATTGGCCTGCTTAGGTCATGTGCTCTCCCCTTGGACCAATCACTGTGGCTAAGGAGGCGGAGCATACCCTGATTGGCCAGGCTGGGAGCGCAAACTCAGTGGTTATCACAGGCCCTGCCCAGCCCAAAGCATTATGGGAGAGGGATTTTTCCAGGGGGTGATAAGAACAATGCACGAGCAGGAGTGGTGGAGCGAAGAGGGCCGACGTCCAGAGGTTTCCTGGTGTGGTGTCTGGAGTAAATGGAATTTTTCCCTGGGATTGTGGTTGGAGCCAGCTTCAGGCAGGCGGTGACCTGACAACCTTGTCCTTGTTTTTGATTCCGGGCGAATTTGACTCCTTCCCTCCACCCCTCCCATCCCTTTTCTCTCTGTCTCCTTAGTGTATTCCTGACTCTGTGAAGGACGGTTTAGCTTATCGAGGCCGAGTCTTCCTGGAGTTAATCACCCAAATCAAGTCCCAACAGGGCTCTAGGATAATGGCTCTGTCCCATGAAGTGACCAGGATGGAGGTAACCACGAGAAACAGGTAGCACCGGAAAAATAGCCCCTCTTCCTGTCCCATATCTAATATAGGCCCTAGTTTCTGACCCTGCAAGAGGTCCTAGCCACAGACTGTTGGGTGTGTAAGGATGCTTGATCAATCTGCTTGAGTACTTACTCAGCCCCTACTGTGCCTAATCCCAGATGGACAGAGGACCCAATAAAGACAAGGTAAAGTTTCAGTTTATGAAATGCCTAGGCCAGGCGCAGTGGCTCAAACCTGTAATCCCAGCACTTTGGGAGGCCAAGGTGAAGGGATTGCCTGAACCCACGGATTCGAGAACAGCTTGGACGACTTGGCAGACCTCATCTCAATAGATTAAAAAATTAGCTGGGCGTGGTAGTGCGTGCCTGTAGTTCTGGCTACTTGGAAGGCTGATGTAGAAGGATCACCTGAGCCCAGCAGATCGAGGCCGTGGTGGCCATCAGCGTGCCACTGCACTCCAGCCTGGGTGACAGAGTGAGACTCCAACTCAAAAAAAAAAAAAAAAAGAAAGAAACAAATGCCTAATATAGTTAAGGAGAAATGTTCATTCATGACTCAGTTTCTCTGGGGTTTGCAAAACAATCTAAGGGATTTGGATTTCTTCCTGAAGTCACTGAGGCAGGAAGGGGCAGGAAGAACAGTATTAGCAATAGACCAGAGTAAGTTGAGGTCACTTAGACAAGAGAAACTGAGATACTGTCTAACTGGAGGAAAGTTGGAGAGGAGGGGGAAGACTTCAGAGACCCTCTGGAAACAACGATCAAAGCCAGTGACCAACAAGGGCCTAAGAAGTGAGGCCAACTCCCCTAGCTGAAACCCATTTCCTGCTTTGGGTGACAAGGTGGTCAGGGATGGCATGCACCAAGATGGGCTCTCTAAAAGAGGAGCAGGTCTGGGGGAGATGATGAATCCCAGCTCGGACGTGTGCTGTGAAACATTCACATAAACCAACTCTGGAGGCTGCTAGTCACGGGGTGTCATCATTGTACAAGGATTTGAACCCGCGGCGGTGGATGAAACTGCCCAAGGAGAGTAGGTGCAGTGAAAGGAAGGAGCCTAACAGGAGCCTGCCATAGTACAGGAACAGGTGGAGGAGTTTGCAGAGGGATATTCCAAGGAAAAGAGTTGCAGAAAGAAGTGACCAGCAATCTTGAATGTGGTAGAGAGAAAGGATGAGGACTCAGAGATGTCTGCTGACTATTAGGAAGATGCTAGTAGCCTTGGATCAGGAGAGAAACTGGACTGCTATAGACGGGAGGGAGAAGTAGGGGACAGTGCATGGAGGCAAGGCTTCTAAGAAACTTGTCTGGAAAGTGGAAAGAAGTCAAGCTCAGGAAGCTGAGGCAGGAGAATTGCTTGAATCCAGGAGTTTGAGACCAGTCTAGGCAACATAGTGAAACTCTGCCTCTAAAAAGTAAAAATAAAAAAAAGTTTAAAAAGAGTGGAAGGAGATGAAGTCAGGCAGCAGCTAAATAGGGACTCAGATGGGAGAAGGGGGGTTGTTTTTTAAATAGGGGAGGCCTGAGCTGGTGAACATACTAGGGGAAAGCAAGAATGGGGTTGAGGTTGGCCACAGAAACAAGAGAGGGGCTGATGAACAGAGTGTCTGACCACACAGTGGGAACAGATGAAGCTGGGAGACAGTGGGCAGCTGGGAGAAGTAGAAAAGTCAGACTTTCCCAGAGAAAGAGGAGAGCTTGAGAAGAACCAGATGTATGAAAGAGAGAGTCCAGCTTTACACCCCTGCCCACACTGTCTCTTCTGAAGGAAGGGGTTTAGGCAAAAAGAGAGAAGCACTGCAACTTGGAGCAGGGATGGGGTGGTCCAACTCATAGTCCTAGCCTGACCAGGGAGGAGACCCCTCTTGCCCAATTTCAGGAAGGAAAGGAACCAAGGTTGACTGGGTGAAGGGCACCAGGTGGTGGAAGTCCTGGGAGGAACTGCCCTTGATCAGCCAGGTGCGAGGGAAAGGGAGCCTCTGCAGGATTTGTTTGTTTGTTTGTTTGTTTGTTTTTGAGTCAGAGCCTCACTCCGTCCCAGGCTGGAGTGCAGTGGCACACTCACAGCCACTCCAGCATCAACCTGCTGGGCTTAGGTGATCCTTCCGCCTCAACCTTCCAAGTAGCTGGAACTACAGGTACGGGCTACCATGCCTGGCTAATTTTTTGATATATTATAGAGACGAGGTCTCACCAAGTTGCCCAGGCTGTTCTCAAACCCCCGGGCTCAGGCAGTCCTCTCGCCTCAGCCTCCCAAATTGCTAGGATTACAGGCTTGAGCCACTACGCCTGGCCTTCTCAGGGTTTTGAGAGGGACTTTTCAGTGATGGTCTGGCTCACCCTGAAAGAAGCAAAGATGACTTTTGAAAGAAACAGAGCACCTCATCCTTGTCTCTCTGCCCGTCCATATAACTTTGTTCGTCCCTTGGCTTATGTACTAGGGATGTGGGGGTTTGTTTTCCAGAGGCACCAGAACCGTCTGAAGTATGGGTTGTGTGTCATCTTCCTCTCCTGTACTATGATGCCCAACTTTAAAAACCTGATCCAGTTCGAGGTCAGCATCGGCCACTATGGAAACAAAATGGACCTGAACTACAAGCCTCTGGTCTCAAGCACACAATACAGCCCAGTGATATATGATGGTAATAGTCAGATTCAGGCGAAGAGTGGAGAGAGCAGCCACTGCATGCCAGGCTTTGTGCTAGGCTCTCCCAAGAATATTAACTCATGGAAGATTCATAGGCATTATTTACCCATATTTTACACATGAGAAAAAAGAGGTTCAGGGAAGTGAAGTCACTTGCCAAACCTCATAGCTAGTAGGTAACTAACCCAAGTCCTCTACACTTCTTTCCACACTACAACTTCCTCAGTCCCATCTTCTACTCTGAACCACCTCCCATCCACATACATCCTCCACCCAAAAGTTCATCCCTGTATCCAACTACTATTCACTACCCATCCATCCACCCTTTATCCATCCATTTATCTGTCCAGTCAGCCATTCAGCTCCCACTCATCCACTCACCCCAACAACCACCCACCCATTCAACCATCCATCCATTCAGTCATCCAATGTATATTTATTGGACACCTATGGTAGGCGCTATAGAGTAGTGGTTGCAGCCCTGGGCCAGTTGCATCAGCATCGCCTGGGAACTTGTTAGGAATGCAATTTCTTGACTACACAGGCAATAGAATCACAGACTACAGAATTCTGTAGATCTGCAGATTCTAGACCTGCAGAATCAGATAATCTGAGAATGAGGCCTCAAAATCAGTGTTTTTCCAAGCCTTCCTGGTGATTTGGGTGCAAAGTTGGAGAACCCCTGCTGCAGAGTAATACTGTCTCATTTCTTCTTTGTCAGCTTCATCATCTCTTCACCCATTAAGAGGCTTTCTGTGCATCCTGCTTCTCTACCTATTTTTTTTTTTTTTTTTTCTTGAGTTAGAGTCTCACTCTGTCACCGTGGCTGGATTGCAGTGGCACACTCACGGCCACCCCAGCATTGACCTGCTGAGCTCTGGCGATCCTTCTGCCTCAGTCTTCCAAGTAGCCGGAACTACAGTCTCGCAATACCATGCCCGGCTAATTTTTTTATTTATTGTAGAGACAAGGTCTCGCCAAGTTGCCCAGACTGGTCTCGAACACGCAGTCTCAGGCAATCCTCTTGCTTCGGCCTCCCAAAGTGCTGGGATTACAGGCTGAGCCACCGACCCTGACCTCTACCTATTTTTTAATTAAAGCTTTATTGAGGTGCAATTCACATACCATAGAACTCACCTTTTAAAGTGTACAGTTCAGTAGTTTTTCACAGAACTGTGCAACCATCACTACGATCAATTTTAGAACATTTTCCTCACCCCAGAAAGAAGCTCTAAGCCTATTAGCAGCCCTGCTTCCCATTTCTCTCCCACTTCCCAGACTTGGTAACCACTGATCTACTTTCTGTGCCTATAGCTTTGCCTATTCTGGACATATTGTATACACGATCCTTAGTGACTGGTTTCTTTCAATTAGCATAATGTTCTACTTATTTTTTATATTATGAAATACATATACAAAAAGTACACAAAATATGTGTATAGTTTAAAGAAGAAGTAGCCAGACATGTAATCCCAGCACTCTGGGAGGTGGAGGCGAGAGGATTGCCTGAGCCCAGGGGTTCAAGCCCAGGGGTTCAAGACCTGGGCAACTTGGCAAGACCTCGTCTTTACAATAAATAAAAAAATCAGCCGGGCATGGTGGCGCTCACCTGTAGTTCCAGCTACTTGGAAGGCTGAGGCAGAAGGATCACCTGAGCCCAGCAGATTGAGGCTGCGGTGACCATGAGCATGCCACTGCACTCCAACCTGGGTGACAGAGTGAGACTCTAACTCAAAAAATAAAAATAATACAATAAAATAAAAAGTAAATGAATACTCATAAGCTCACTACCTAACTTAAGTATAGAAAATTGTCAACATCTTAGAAAGTCCCTGTTTGCTCTTCCCTAATCCATTCACCCTAGGAATAACCATGGTTCTGACTCTTGTGTTAATCATCTCTTTGCTTTCTTTTCCAGTTCTTCTCCTGCATATGAAACCCTAAACAGCATACTTTTACAATTTCATATAAATGGACTCTTTCAGTGGGTACATGTAACTGCAGTTCATTTTCATTTCTGTGTATATTCTACTATGTGATCATACCACAAGTTATGTGGTACAGGTAGACATTTAGGTAGTATCTTTCTTTGCTAGTACAATAGTTTTGTTATAAACATTCCCGTGTATATTTCCTGGTCACAGTGCAAGACTTTCTCTAAATTATATAACTAGGAGTAGAAGAGAAATTCAAAGCAAAAGTGATTATTCCAAATTACACTCTCATCAGCATGGTATAATTCCCGTCACTCCACATTCTCACTAGTACTTGCTGATTGCCCAGCCTTTTAATGTTTGCCAATCTTGTGGATATGAAATGGTGTTTCATATGGGCTTAATTTGCTTTTTCCTGATTACAAATGAGTGTTGAGCATCTTCATATGAATACAGACATTTACTTTTCCTTGAAATAAATAGATTCTGTAGAATATCTATTCATATGCTTTATGCATTATTCCATTTGGCTATATTTTTTATCCACTTGTACATTATTTGTTCTGGGTGACAATCTTTTGCCAGATGTATGTGTTATAAGTATCTTCTCCAGGTTTGTGCTTTGACTTTTTATTCTTTTAATGGTGACTTTATTGTTTCTTATTGTTTGCAAACAATAAAATGCACAGTTTTAAAGTGTACTGCTTCACTGGGCACACTGGCTCATGCTTGTAATCCCAACATTTTGGGAGGCTAAGGTGGGAGGATTGCTTGAGGCCAGGAGTTTGAGACCAGCCTTGGCAACATAGTGAAACCTCATCTCTACAAAAAAAATTTTTTTTAATTAGCCAGACATAGTGTCATGCACTTGTAGTCCCAGCTACTCAGGAGGCTGAGGCAGAAGGATCACCTGAGCCCAGGTGATCAAAGCTATGGTGAGCTGTGATTGTGCCACTACACTCCAGCCTGGGCGACAGAATGAGACCCTGACTCTAAAAGAACAACAAATAAATAAAGTGTACAGTTCGAAGAGTTTTGACAAATGAGTTTAAATACCACAGGTAGAGATTTCCATCACCCTAGAAAGTTATCATGGACATTTTCAGTCAGCCCTTCCTGCCCACCCCCGGCCCCGGGCAATTGTTGTGATACATGTCACCATAGATTTGATTTGCTTGTTCTACAATGTCATATATAAATGAAATGATACATATAATACTCTTTCTTTGGCTTCTTTTGCTCAGCATAGTGTTTCAGAGATTTGTCTGTGTTGTAGCGTAGATTAATATTTTGTTTCTTTTTATTTCTGTCAGTATTTCATTATATAATTATAAGTTTATTTGTCCATTCACTTGTTCGTGAACATTTAGATTGACTCAAGTTTTGGAGTTTCATGAATAAAGCCTCTATAAACAGTCTTTTTTCTTTTTGAGTCAGGGTCTCACTCTGTCCCAGGTTAGAGATCATGGCTCACTGCAGCCTCTGACTTCAGGGCTCAAGTGATCCTCCTGCCTCAGTCTCCTGAATAACTGGGACTATAGACACGTACCTACCATGCCCAGCTAATTATTTTTTTGTAGAGATGAAGTCTTGCTGTGTTCCCAAGGCTGGTCTCCAACTCTTGCTCTCAAGCAATCCTCCTGCCTTGGCCTCCCAAAGTACTGGGATTATAAATGTGAACTACCACACCTGGCTAAACATTCTTGTTCAAGTCTCTTTTTGTGAAAATGTGCTTGTATTCCTCTTAGGTAAATGCCTAGGGATGGAATTTGGGTTTTATAAGAATATGCCTGTTTTCCAAAATGGTTATATTCTACACTCCACAGCAATATCTGGGCATTCTGTTCTACATCCTACCAACTTTTGGTATTTCCTGGCCTTTCATCTGAGTCATTCTAGTGGGTGCAAAGTTGCACCTTGTTGTGATTTCACTTGCATTTCTCTAATCATCAATGATGCTGAGCATCTTTTCACATGCTCATCGGCCACTCACATAACTTTCTTTAGTGAAAGATCTGTTCAGGTTCTTTTGCCTCTATTTCATTGTGTTGTCTTTTTATCTGGAATTCCAGGAGTTTTTTTGGTTTTTGTTTTTTTTTGGTCTTGGATAAAAGTCCTTTGCCAGATATGTTCTGTTAATATTGTCTTCCAGTCTGTGACTGGACTTTGCAGTTTCCAAACATGTCTTTCGAAGATCAGAAATTTCTACTTTTGGTTAAGTCCAATTTGTTATCGTTTTTTTTTTTTTTGAGTTGGAGTCTGTCTCTGTCGCCCAGACTGGAGTGCAGTGGCTGCTCCCAGTCACCTCAGCCTCGACCTGCTGGGCTCCAGAGATCCTTCTGCCTCAGCCTTCCAAGGAGCTGGAACTACAGGCACACGCTACTACACCTGGCTAATTTTTTTTTGACTTATTGTAGAGATGAGGTCTCGCTGCCCAGGCGGGTCTCGAACCCGCGGGCTCAGGCAATCCACTCACCTCAGCCTCCCAAAGCGCGGGATTACAGGCTGAGCCACCGAGCCCGGCGAAATTTGTTATCTTTTATTTTATAGTTAGTACTAAACATAGAAATATTTATTAATCTCAAGATCATGAAGATATTCTCCTGTGTTTCATTCTCTAAACTTTATAATTATAGCTTCTTTGTTTAGGTTTATGATCTAACTTGACTTAATTTTTGCATATTTTGTGAGGAAGAGGTTCAGATTCTTTTTTATTTTTTTGAGACAGGATGTTGCTCTGTTGCCCAGTCTGGACTGCAGTGGCATGATCCTAGTTCATTTCATCCTCAAACTACTGGGCTCAAATTATCTTACTGCCTCAGCCTCCCAAGTATCTGGGACTACAGGCACATGCTCCCTCACCTGATTTTTTTTTTTTTTTTTGTAGAAACAGGGTCTCATTGTGTTACTCAGGCTAGACTTGAACTCCTGGCCTCAAGAGATACTGTGGCCTCAGCCTTCCAAAGCACTAGGATTACAGAGCTGTGAGCCACTGCACCTGGTCCTCTTTTTCTCTTGTGTACTTATGTCCAATTCAGCACCATTTGCTGAAGAGACTACTCATTCCCACACTGAATTACTTTGGTGCCCTTGTTGAAAATCTGTTAACCATATATTGTGGTATCTTTATAGAATGTCTATTATGTTTCATTGATCTGTTTGTCCTTATGCCTATATCACACTGTCTTGATTATTGTAACTCTAAAGTCTTGAAATTAGGTTAAGTCCTCCAACTTTGTTGTTCTTTTACAAAATAATTGCACTTATTCTGGTTCCCTTCCATTTTTATATAAATTTTAGCATACGCTTGACAATTTCTACAAAAAGCCAGCTAGAATTTTCCTGTGTTCTTCTATTTTAATCAGGTTTTTGTTTTATTTTGTTTTTAGCATTGCATTCTATGTCCTCTATTGACTTACTGGCTATATAGCTTTGGATATTTTTAGTGGTTGCTCAAGGGATTATAGTATTGATCCTTAACCTATCATCGTCTACCTAGAGTTAATATTATACCACCTCACATAAATATTATAATTATGCTTCATTATGTATTATGTATAGTGCAATTATAACACTATGATTGCATTTACACCTTCATTACCTTTGTTATACATTCTGAAATTGCGTTACTGATATTTTGCTTAAGAGTTTTGCATCTATGTTTATGAGTAAAATCTTCTTTTGTTAGTGATTTACTTAGTGGTGTGATTTACATACCATAAAGTTCACTTGTTTTGTGCAATTTAGTGCTTTTTAGTAAATCCACAGAACTGAGCAGCCATCATTTGTGCTGAATTTTAGAACATTTCCATCACCCCAAGAGATCTTCATGCCTGTTTGTAGTCACTACCCTGTTCCCACCCCCAGGCCCATACAAGTACTGATCTGCTTCTGTCTCTATATACTTACTTTTCCTACATTTTTTATATGAATGACATTAATAATTTTCATGGATAGTTCATATAAATGAAATTACATAATGTTGGTCTTTTGTATCTGGCTTCTTTCACTTGGCATAATGTCCATAAGTTTTATTCATAGTGTAACATGTATCAGTGCTTCACTTCTTTTTATTGCAAATAGTTTTCCATTACATGGATGTACCATTCATCACTTGTTCATCCATCAGTTGATAGACATTGTTTCGACTTCTCAGCTGTTATGAATAAAGCTGCTGTGAACATTCACGTACAGGTCTTTGTGTGAACATGTGCTTTCATTTGTCTTGGGTAGATAGATGCTTAGAAGTGGAACGGCTTTTTAAGTAACTACCAAACTTTTCTAAAGTGGCCACCCCATTTTCCATTCTCTCAGCAGCACAGGATTATTCCAGTTTCTCCACAGCTTTACCAGTCGTTGTTATCTGCCTTTGTAATTATATTTATTATAGTAGTCATATAGTATCTGGTTGTTTTAATTTGCACTTTCCTAATATCTAATGACACTGAGCATTTTTTCATGTGCTCATTAGCCATTCGTATATCTTCTTGATGATTTATCTATTGAAATCTATTGCTCTTTTTTCTTTAGCCCTTCTATTCTAGGAGATTGCCCGTTTTTTAATTGGGTTGTGTTTCTTCTTATCATTGAGTTGTAAGAGTTTGTTATATATTCTGAATACAAGTCCTTTATCAGATATAATATTCTTTTCAGGTTTATTGGAGTTTTTTTTTTTGAGTTGGAGTCTCACTCTGTCACCCAGACTGGAGTGCAGTGGCCACTCCTGGCCACTGCAGCCTCGACCTGCTGGGCTTCCGCGATCCTTCCGCCTCAGCCTTCCATGTAGCCGGAACTACAGGCACACGCTACCATGCCCGGCTCATTTTTGATTTATTGTGAAGATGAGGTCTCGCCAAGTTGCCCAGGTGGGTCTCGAATCCGCGGGCTCAGTCAATTCACTCACCTCAGCCTCCCAAAGCAGGGGATTACAGGCTGAGCCACCGAGCTCGGCTTCTTTTCATTTTCTTAATGGTGTCTTTTGAAATGCAAGCATTTTTTTATCTGGATAAATCCAATTTATTTTTCTTTTGTGTTGTCATATCTAAAAACTCTTTGCGCTCTCTCGGTCTCTCTTTCTCTTTCTCTCTGTTGCTCTCTCCCTCTCTGCAGCTCTCTCCCTACCTCTCTCCCACTTCCTCTCTCTCTCTCCACAGACCCTTTCCCTTTTTCCCTTGTAACCACCGCTTTAATAAATCTCTTGGCCTTAAACGGGTGAGGAGTCATTACTGGCGCCGAACTTCTTTCAGTCACGCCTCCCAAGTTGTCTCCAACCACAAGTCTGATGGCTGGTCATCACCAGCCTGTTCTTGCCCTCACCCTGGGTTGCTGACACCCACTGGGAGGGCAGGGCTGCCATGCCAGCCCCCCGCCCCTTCTTGCAGCTGGTGCACTCCCCTGGGACTTGTAACTTGGGGCCTAACTGACACGCAGCAAAATGACAGACCCTGCAATGGACCCAAACACCTCCTCTCACCTGGCCTCCGGTCTTCCGCTCAAGCCCAGGATAATCCTCCTCCTCCTCCTGACAGTGGGAATGACAGAATGCCCCCAGTCCCTAAGCACGCCACACGGATGGCGGCTTTTACTCCTGACACAAGTTCTTCCAAGAAGCATCCTTAATAAGGAAACACCAGTTTGCATCCTCCACTCAGGGGCTGTGGACGTTCTGCACATAACTAACCCCGTCTAGACCTCAGTTTCTGCACCTGTAAAATAGGGTACAGCCAGTCCTTCCCTCAGAATGCTGTGAGGTACCACAGGTGTGCCCCACTGAGGCCTCGCCCAGGTCAGCTCAGTCGATCAGCCTTCATCGGCCTCCTCACACCCAGCAAGGGCCAGCCTGAAACTTGCACACCACCTCCAGGACCTTGTGCCTGGTACCTCTTCCGACCCTGCGCCCTGCCCAGGCTGTACCACTCATGCTGGGATGCCCTAGTAACTCTGTCAAGCCAAGGCTCTGCCTCCCAACCTGCCTGGACCCACCCACCAGCCCGCCCCTGTCTCGGGCAGCCTGTCCCCACTCCTGCTCCAGCAGCATCCCGGGACCGAAAGACCACCCCTCTCACTGGCTGCCCTGCCAGGGCCTCCTGACCACACTCCTCACTGTCTGCCCACCACCCCATTTTCCCAGACCCACCCCATGACCTCAGCCCTTTTTCTATCCCACCCCCACCCTCACGCCCCTGCCAAGTCTGAGGTAGCGGAGAACATTTACTTTGGAATCTGGCAGAGCTGGATTCAAGCCTGGCTCTACTACTGTCGAGATCTACTGAGATGTGTGGCCTGGGGCAAATTTATCACCACTGCTAAGTCTCAGTTTCCTCATCTGTAGAATGGGAATAATTATCTGTCCCCTCGGACTTGGAGGAGGGAACAACACACTAGGAATAGCATTTACTGAGCAGCCTCTCCACCAGGCCTTGTGCTGTAAGCATTAAATCACTACCTCCTCTCCTCCTTGGGAGGTAGGGACTCCTCACCTCAAGAACACACAGCAGCGGGGCTGGGTGAGAGCCTTTATGATTCTCTAGACAGGAGCTCGATGGCAACAAGTCATTTCCACCACCAAGCCTCAGACGCCTCAGCCCCGCACTGGGGGTTACACATGTTAGGGACCTCGAGTCAGACACAGAGATCAATGGCAAGGATAGGGATCTCAAGTGCATTGTTAGTGCTTTGGGGTCTGGCCCAAGTCAGCATTCTTGACAACGTGGGATCTCAGGACCTTGTTCCCTGCCAGCAGGGGGTACTGTGGGCATCCTGTGTGTGATGATCCAGGGCAGGGTCACCCCAACTGACACACCTTCCCTCCCCACTTTCTTGCCTTTGGTCAAGGCAACTGGCTAGCAGGGGCAGACACTCCTAGAATCCTAGAGGGACCTGAATGTTCCCTTCAAAGTAGGGCTGAGGAAAAGATCAGAGGCCAGGCTCAGCTGGGGGCCCCAAACACAGAGAGAGATGGGGGCCTGGGCACTTTGGGTAAGGCCACAGCTCCACCTGGGGACCCCTCAGCCACCTACCCCACCCCAACCTCCATGCCAGGATGCAGGCCCTCTGCTCTCTCTTCCAGGAAGCCCTGCCTGACCTCCCCAGGGCCTGAATCCCTGTCCTGGGCCTCCAGTCCTGGAGAGCCTGGCCTGGCCCCTGCCCCATCCCTGATTTCCACCTGCTGGGCCTCACCTTCCCAG
This sequence comes from Carlito syrichta, assembly GCF_000164805.1. NCBI lineage: Eukaryota > Metazoa > Chordata > Mammalia > Primates > Tarsiidae > Carlito > Carlito syrichta. The sequence goes on from NW_007249743.1 coordinate 159,713, forward strand.
AACCTCAGCCCTGTCTGCCTCCTCCTATGAAGGTCCAGCCTCCACAGAGCAGGGCCTGAGGTGGGGGGAGGGAATGAGAAAGAAAGATAAGAGATAGTGGGATTGGGAGGTCTCTCTCCTCAATAGGTGAGAGTCCATTTATTATTTAGCATGCTTTTTTTTTTTTTTGAGTTGGAGTCTCACTCTGTCACCCAGCCTGGAGTGCAGTGGCCG
>NW_007249743.1:159945-175764 GCF_000164805.1 Carlito syrichta
CTGCTGGGTTCCAGCAATCCTTCCACCTCAGCCTTCCAAGTAGCTGGAACTACAGGCACGTGCTACCACGCCCAGCTACTGTTTTTTATTATTTATTGTAGAGATGAGGTCTCGCCAAGTTGCCCAGGTGGGTCTTGAACCTGTGGGCTCAGCAATCCACTCACTTCAGCCTCCCAAAGGCATGGGATTACAGGCTGAGCCACTGAGCTCAGCTTAGCATGCTTCTTATATAGGACAAAACTAGGGCAAAACTGTACAAGGGACTATTGTAAAAACAAGCAGCATCGGCATCTGGGCCAGGTATCCGGGCCAGGTGTGATTGACATCATGTCGCTTTGCTTTATTATAAAGTAGCAAATCAAGGTCAGGGGAGATCAGTGAACCACAGTGGAATTATGTTGTTACTAGAAGGCGAGCTGTTCTGTGTTTATCTTTTTGTACCTGGGGCTTTATTGTAGCCAAGACTTTATCTGTACTATGTATACCTGGATGTGTGGGCATTCAAGACACTTTCATGTAGCAGGCTGCATTCCCAAGGCAGGAGGCTGTCCTTTGCCCTACCATGCTGGGACTGCTTCCTGTGGCTCCCATGCCAGGAAGTGGTGGTAGACTGGATGATGGATTGCCTTGGGACCTCCTGGATTCTGCTAGCGGTGGTGCAGAGATGGTGAGGAAGGGTACCCTCTGTGGGTCACAGCTACCCACGGCAATGGGGAGGGCCCTAGAGACGAGGGTCCACTGACCCCAGCCCTGAGACACAGCCTCCAAGCCCCGGGATCCACAGAGGCCCTTTTTGCAGTCCTAGGAGAGCCTGAGCTGCAGGGGCCCTCTGAAATTGAGCCCAACAACTGCCCCCTAGAAAGTATGAAGCTCGGGCCGCAGAACCTTGAATCTGCCTCTTCCACCACCCAAGAGGCCGTTGTTGAATCATGATGATGAGGTAATGGTCAACACTGACCCCCTATCCGGGCACCGAGCCTGCTCAAGAGTCCCTACAGCCCTAGGAGGGGCACTACCATCATCCTTCTCATTTTACAGATGAGGAGACTGAGGCCCAGAGAGGGTCAGCAATGTGTCCAGGGTCACAGTCACTACACCCAGGCTGGATTAAGATGCAGGCTCTTAGCCTCTACCAGGTCATGACAGCTTCTGTGGGCAAGGGCCAGCCATGCCCTCCTCGGAACCCTACTGTAGACACACCAGGCACAAGTCATCATTTGTGGCACAGCAGAGTACCACAGCACCATTGCCACACCAGACCTGGCAGCATCAAGATGGCCGAGACCCACCCCCACCTTGCAGAGCTCACAGCCAAGGGCTGGGGACCTCTCGGTGGGCTCTGAGTAAGCCACCAGGCTTCTGTGCATGTCCACTTCCTCACGAGTGAGAGGGGCCCAGTCATACCCATGCCAGTTCGAGTGAGAGGCTGGATGAGAAGGGCCTGCCCACGGCCAAGTCTGTGCCTGACAAGGGGCAATACAGGCAACAAGTGCAGTTCTCCCATGAGTCAATCAGGTGGGAGAGCAGGGGTTGGTCCTGCCCGCAGGGCCCTTGGGAGGGCAGTGGAGAGTGGGGGCTGGGACCACTGACCCTCGGTCTAGGCAACTCCCACAACACAGCCAAGTCCCTGCAGGCTATCCTGGGCCCCAAGGCACTGGAGGCAGGTGTCAGTCTCCCGCAGAGCTGCCCAGGGAATGACCTGGGCTCTCTGGAGGGACAGAGCTCCCTGTCCCTTGGGGTGTACGACAGGCAGGGCTGAGGGCCCACCTGGGGACCCACCTGGGAACCTCCTTCGACAAGGGTCCTCTTGCCCTGTCTAAACCCTTTAGACAGCAGATGGAGGCACTGGCCGTCCCTCTGGGCCAGGAAGCTGCACTCCGCTGCAGACCACTGTGCAAGGGAGCTCCAGATTCACAGCTGCCCCCCGGCCAGGCACCCACCCATGTTGATGGCTCAGCCTCACTCCACGGCCAGCTTCCCTGCCTTTAGAGAAGAGCAGAGGGTGAGGGCGCTGGTGGTGACTCCTTCACTCACTCACGCATGCACACCTTCTGTAAGTGCTGCTGTGAGCTGGCACTGGGGAAGGGATGAGCTACCAGGTGGGGTCTGGGAGGAGCGGCTCCCTCCAAGCATGCTCAGTCAGTCTAGGAAGCCAGTACCCGACTGGCTGGCATGTGAGATACCCAGCGGGTGAGCCCCTTTGCAATTTTGCAAGGGAAATGGAAGAAACGAGAGTTAAGTACTTATCATCTGTCACTCGTGAGCTGACAATTTCACTGTGGCTTTCAAATGGAAAACAGGCAAATTTTTGTTCATGAAAATATAGTACACTGAAGACTGAAGTCTTGTAGAAAATATTTTGAGGGTAGGCAGTAATATTCTACTAAGCCAAAAAGTATACAAATTTGCCAAGGTGAAAGAAAACTGCAGGAGATCAGCAGATACTGTCCAGGGCTGGTTTAGGTTGTCATACACTGACACGGGAAATGTTCCTGTCTCCAAACAGTGAGACAGTCTGTGGCTACTTTCTAAGAAAACCACACGCAGGATGTGAACACCAGTGCCGCTGTCTTCTTTATCGCCACACCCATCATGGGGGCAGTGGAGCAGTCATTACTGAAGTCATGGGGATTCCGCTTTCCATCTCAAATTTGGAACCATAGAGATATCTTATATGCCAGCAAATATGGTAACTGATGGGCAGTCCTGGGGGTAGAAACAACAAATTCTAATGTCTGAGATGGGAGAAAAGGCACTAGGAGAAAGGGTCATCACTGCTGAGCCCTGAGGGATAGCTACGAAGCAGAGGGGGAGAGCATTCCACGACAAAGGAGGTAAGCAGCAGCCTGGGATGTGGAGTTCCCTGCCCAGCCATGCAGCCCCCTCCCCACCTACCATGATGGTTCCTCTGGTCTGAAGGGGCCTCAGCACCTTCCTCTGCACCAGGAAGTTGGGGAGGAAGATGATGGGAGGATTTCTGTGATGGTGGCAACAGCAAAGGACCACTGTGGAAAGAGACACCAGCCACTGGCCTCCGCTGCCCCACACAGGCGGTTTCAAGTGCCCTGGGGTGAATGCCCTGCTCAAGGCACTTCCTTTAGCAAGAGGTACGGCCCCCATACTCTGAGCAGGCACTTCTTTCCACAGAATCAGCCCAGGTTCCTCGGCTCCCAAACCCTTGGCTGCCCTCTTGTGCCCAGATCTGCAAGGAGCTGGAGAGGACTCCCAGTCAGTGGTGCAGCCTCAGGCCGGTTCTGGGAGAACAGGGCCAGCCCATCCACTGCACAGAAGGGGACACTGAAGTCCTGGGCGAGAGGATCTCTCCGAGGCCACACAACAAGCCACGGACAGCCAGGATGGAAAGCCCTGCCTCCCTCCTGCTCAGCACCACATGCCCTTTTCATTCACTCAGAACGAGACCTCCCTGCAAGAGGGGTGTCTTGGCCTCCTCTCTGGCTGCTGAGGCAGGGCCTAGCGCACCTGAGGGCATCGGCACCAAGACCAGGACAGAGTGTGCCCTGTGCCCTCCAAGTCTCTTGGACATGCATCTGTGGTGCTGGCTGCCTGCCACACCCAAATCCTGAACCACCCTTCATGGCTGAGATGCATCTGGGCCACTCTCCATGGAGGGGCTGGGCGCAGGATACCCAGAGAAGTCACTTTGTGGGTTACTCCCAGGTGTCTGCTAGGTACCCCATGGAGGGTGCTGGGGGTCCTGTCCTCACGCCAGGATACTTGCAGCTCTGCTAGGGGTCCTGTCCTCACGCCAGGATACTCACAGCCTAGCTGGAAAACAGGTCAACAGAAGTTTATGTGCAGTAAGACAAGTGCTGTGATAAAGAACTGGATTGGGGCATGGGGTCAGACAGGCTCCCTGGAGGAGGTGACATCTGCCAGAGGTGAAGAGTGAGCAGGGGTTATAGAGATGCAGGGGTCAAGGTGAAAAGGTGACCACTAGCAGAGAAGTGAGTTCACAATCCAGAGAAGGTGGCTGCAGCTGGGAAGGGGTGGGGCGAGCTTATCACACAGGGCCTGGCTGGCGAGCACAGGCTCACATGTTGTTCTCAGAGCAGTAGGGAGCCATGGATAACGCTGTCCCGAGCTTCTGTAGCTGCAGCAAGGAAAACCAATTAGGGGAACAGGAACAGAAGCAGCAGCTCCAGGAAGGAAGCAGAGATAATGAGGGTCTGGGGAAGGTGAGAGAAGACGTGTTAATGGACAGCATTGGGGACAAGGGAAGGGAGGGTCCAGGAGCGGGTCCAGGTGTCAGGCCTGGGGCCTGAGGGTGACGGCACCACCCAGGGACCAGACCCCGAGCAGGATGACAGGGGGCACTGGAACTGCTCTGAGTCGGCCAGGCAGGTCCCTGGGGCAGCCAGACGAGAAAGGTCAGAAGAAGGGCAGGACTGGAGAGAACAAAACAGGGCAGGGTGGGGAGGGAGACAAGGGTTAAGTCCTGAAGCAGAGCCCACTGGCCAGGGACAGGAGAGGGGCTGGAAGGCCAAAGGGCAGCATCAGGATGCCACGCAAAGAGGGTTCTGAAGGAGCGGGTGAGGGCGGCAGAGGCTGCCAAGATGCCCTGGGAACGAGACGGGAAGTGCGGCCACTTCATCCACCCGCAGGGGAGAGGCGCCTGAGGATGGGAGACCTGAGTGCATCCAACATGGGAAGAGCCAGCTGGAGGGAGGAGAGGCCGAGGACGGCGGGACAGCAGGAAGGGGACAGGCCTCAAAGGGCCAGTGGGGGCTTCAGCAGGGCTGGACACACCCACGTAAGACCAGAGGGCCCCTGTGGCTTAGGCCCCGGGACCCCAGGGGGACACTGCGTCGGAGTCCTGGGTGAGTATGAATGCCCGTGTGGCCCTTCACAGGCCAGCAAGGACAGTTGAAGCCTGGGAGGCTTGTGTCACTCCCCTGGAGGAGCCAGCGAGCAGGGCCCCATGGGACCCAGACACCTGCAGTCTGAGGGAGAGGGGCCCATGGGCCTTCTGCAGCCCAGACCCTCTGGCTGTAACACAGAAGCATTGCTGGGCCTGGAAGGGGCGAGTGTAAGAGCTGGGACCAGTTTGGCTGGACACCTGAGGACACACCCATGAGTGTATGAGAGTGTGTGTGTGTGTGTGTGTGTGTGCTCATGTGTATGTGCCCATGTGTATGTGCATACACAGATGATAGGGGTCAGACGCAAAAAGGGAAGGCCCCTGCCCAAGGTCATCAGTTCCTCCTGTTCACACCAGCCCCACCGCCCAGCCTTGCATGTGAGGGCACGGAAGCATGGTTTTCTACGAGTAAATGAATAAGCAAACAAATGAGCTCAGAAGGAACACCTTGAGTCCCTACCTCCCTCCCTCCACTGGCAAGTCAGCCGAGGACAGAGACTACACTATAACGAAGCCATGTCCCAGCCTTCTGAGAGATCCCATGCACAGAACAACAGGAAAGGCATCTCCCTAAGGGTGTTCCATGGCCACGGGTCCATCACAGCACTCCCTGGAGAAGGGTTCAATGGGCCAAGGGGTTTGGGTTAGGTAAGCATTGCTGTGTCACCTGCCCCTTGGGTTCCCCACACACCCTGCATCTGAAAGCCCCTGAGACTCCATAGCTGGTCATCAATCCCCTTTACCCTTACTCAGTCAGTGCTCCTGAAGCCTCTGACCACAAGCCTCTGCCTACCCCCCTGCATTTTACACAACACATGCTAGTCTTCCACAAGTCTGCTGTGGCTGGGGACACATTTGGGAACTCTGAAGCCAGACTGAATGTGACCCAGTCCAGAGGCCAGGTACTGTCCCCCGGAGCGTGTATGACACCCGCCCTCACAGAAGGCATGCGTGTCTGCAGCACCAGCGCTCTGCAGAGATGAGCCCTAAGACAGCAGCAGGCTTTGGGCAGTAAGAGGACGCTGGACCTGGGCGTCCCCAAGTCCTGTGGTGGTGTCTACCCAAGGCAGTGATATGGTTACTGCAGCCCCAGGCCTGTGTCATCCAATCTGGTAGCCACCAGTCACATGTGGCTATTTACGCATAATTTCAAATTAATCAAAATTTTTAAAAGTTCAAGCTTTGGTCAGGCATGGTGGCTCACACCTACAATCCCAGCACTTTGGGAGGCCGAGGTGAGAGGATTGTCTGAGCCCAGGGGTTTGGGATCAGGCTGGGCAACTTGGCAAGGCCTCATCTCTACAATAAATCAAGAAAAATTAGTTAGGTGTGGTGGCATGTGCCTGTAATTCCAGTTTCTTGGAAGGCTGAGATGAAGTGATCACCTGAGCCCAGCAGGTCGAGGCTGTGATGGCTGTGGGCAAGCCATTGTACTCTAGCCTGGGTGTCAGAGTGAGACTCCAACTAAAAAAAAAAACCCAAAACTTGAGCTTTGTTCCTCAGTCACATTCACCGTATTTCAAGAGCCATGTGTGGCCAGCGGCTATGAATTGCACAGAGCAGATCTGCAATGTTTCCATCTCCACAGAAGTTTCCCTTGGACGGCACTGCTCTAGAAAAGCCACCCCTCAGTGATCGGGTAAGGAACAGATGGAGGGGGTGGGGCAGACTGGTGCCTGGGTGAAAAAAGAAGGGGAGGCCTGGCTGGGACAGGCTGTGAGGTCAGAGGAGGTGACAGACAGGAGGGCCGCGGGGCATCACCAGGTGACATCTGGAGATTTGCTTGCTGGCCAACAGCAGGGGGTGGGTAGCAGAAGGACAGTGACAGCAAAGCACCACCAGGGTGCTTCCGGGACAGCCACCGAGGGAACTCTGGCTCACACAGGGCTGGCAGGGAGGTGTGATGGCACCGCAGACAGACTTTATCCGGAACTTGCAGAGAGCTGCAGTGGGATTGCCTAGATGTGCTGGCAATGCCAACTCTCGGACTACTTGACCCAGATGAGGGCACTGGGGCCAGGGCTGGGGGTGGGTGGGGAGGGCCCACAGGCCTCCTGGGACTCAGCTCTGGGTTCAGCCATGGGCTGTGTGAATCTGGGCACAGCTCTCCACTTTGCCACACCTCTGTCTCCTCGTCAATGAAGCAGAGCCTTGGATGAGGACTTGGACATGGACACCAGACAGGAAGCCTACCTTCACTACCTGATGTAAAATCCCCCCACCAGGGCCCCCTCTAACCAGGCCAGCTCACGGCATCGCTTTACACAGCACTTGCCTCTGCCTGAGGCTACGGAGTCCTGTATCTGTTCCCCTGGAGAAGACACTAGCACTGGGAAGGCAGGCCACTGTGCAGACATGACTGACACAGGAAATCAGCCAGGCGCCTGTTTCTGAGCAAGGCAACCTGGGGGGAACTCACAGCCTAGAGCTCCCAGGGAAGGCTGAGGCCACACTTCCACACATACACTTGTGCCTCGCTCCCTCCCCTGTGCTCCCACCACCCACTTCTCTGCAAGTTGTGCCTGAAGTCACCTGTGCCTCGATCCTTCTCTCAGGCTCCCGGAGCTATGGTTCCCAGACCAGTAGCATCCACATGGCTTGAAAAGGTGTTAAAAATGCAAACTCTCAGGCCCCACACTAGACACCCTGAGTCAGAAACTCTAGGAGAGAACCCAGCAGTCAGTCTGCTAGGACTCTGAGGCTTACTCAAGTTTGAGAACCTGACCCAAGAGATGCTGAATGAGTGAGCGGTATGAATGTGGCAGGCTTACCCCAGCCTAATGCCACCATATCCCAGGCCTGGCCAGGTGTCAGGGTTTCCATACCTAGTTAGCCTCTGAGGGACCCCACAGATAGCAGGGCATACCTGGACATACCTGGGACACCTCTGCGACCTGCTGCCCCATCCACTCAGCTCTGGAAGCCCCCACCTTTCAGAAGCCCAGCTTCCCCAGGTGGACCCCTGCCCTGGGAGTTTCAGACCAAGGACGGCAGTCGGGGAGGAGACTGGCGCCCACCCTGCTTGCCTTGGGTAGGGCCTTTCTACAGGTGGAAGGGGGACCAGAAGAGAAGGAAAACACAGGTGATCTCTCAGCTGACGCACAACAGGCCTTCGACAGAATTCAGCATGCTTTCCTGATAAAATCACACAAAAATCTAGAAGTAGAAAGGAACTCCCTCAACAGGATAAAAGGCATTTATAGAAAAAAGTTTAGCCCCAGAGCTGACATCATATTAATTCATAAAAGACTGAAAACCTCCTGCCCATATCAGAAACAAACCAAGGATGCCTGCTCTGCCTCTGCTATCCAGCGCAGTACTGAAAGTTCCAGACAGAGCAATTAGGCAAGAAAAAGAAATAAAAGTCATCCAAATGGGAAGGGAAGCTGGCTCTACTCACAGATGACATGATGTTATATAAAGACCAAGAAGAAGACAAAAATGCACAGCTATGAAGGCTAAGATATGACCTCAGCAAAGTTGCAGGATACAAAAGCAACATGCAAAACTCAGTGGCATTTCTATACTAGCAATGAACAATCTGAAAAGGAAGCTAAGAGAATTATACTTATAATACCATCAAAAAGAATGAAATGCTCAGGAACTGATTTAACCAAGTATCAGACGTGTCCATAGAAAACTACAAAACACTGCTGAAAGAAATCAAAGACATAAATAAATGGAAAGATGTCCTGTGTTCATAGATTTAAAAATATAAGGTTACGATGGCAATACGCCCCAAAGCTACTTACGAACTCAATGTGATCCCTGTCAAAATCCCAATGGCCTTTTTTGCAAAAATTAGAGAACTTGATCCTATAATTCACATGGAATCTCAAGGGACCTCAAGTAATTGAGACAATTTTGAAAAAAAGTCACTTACTAAAAAGCTTCAGTAATCAAAATAGTGTGGTATTGACAAAAGAACAGACATATAGATTAAATGAAATGACAGTACAGAAATAAACCCATACATCGATAGTCAATTGATTTTCTTTTCTTTTTTTTTTTGAGTTGGAGTCTCATTCTGTTACCCAGACTGGAGTGCAGTGGCTGCTCTCTGTCACCACAGCCTCAACCTGCTGGGTTCCGGTGATCCTTCTGCCTCAGCCTTCCGAGTAGCTGCAACTACAGGCATGCGCTACCACACCCAGCTAATATTTGATTTATTGTAGAGATGAGGTCTCGCCAAGTTGCCCAGGTGGGTCTCAAACCTGCTGGCTCAGGAAATCTGCTCACCTCAGCCTCCCAAGGTGCGGGATTACAGGCTGAGCCACCAAGTCCAGTTGTAAATCGATTTTCTACCAAAAACCATTCAATGGAGAAAACACTCTCTCTAACAGGTGGTGCAGTGAGAACTAGATATCCATGTACAAAATAATGGACTCTTACCACACACCATATATAAAAATACTTAAATATAAATTCATTCTATAAAACTCTTAGAAGAAAACACATAGGGATCACGATTTGGCAAGGAATTCTTATATCTAACACCAAAGGAAGAGTAACAGGCCGGGGGTGGCAGCTCATGCCCGTAATGCCAGCACTTAGGGAGGCTGTGGCAGGAGACTCACTTGAGCCCAGGAGTTCGAGACCAGCCTGGGCAACATAGTGAGACTCTGTCTCTAAAAAAAAACTTTTAAATGTTCATTAGCTGAGCATAGTGGTGCGTGCCTATAGTCCCAGCTACTCTGAAGGCTGACGCAGCAGGATTGCCTGAGCCTGCAGTCAACTATGATCATGTCGTTGCACTCCAGCCTAAGTGACAGAGTGAGGCCCTATCTCTACAAAAAAGAAAAGTAAAGTCTGTTTTAAAGGAGCCCCACAAGAAAGAAGAGACAAGAAGGACAGCTGGAGGCCTGGAGAGTTCCTTTCCCTAGAGGCTCTCCCAGGGACTCTGCCCCAGGGCTCTGGGTGCTGAGGCCTGTCTCCCTTTTTCCTGGTTACTGGAATGCACTGGAGACGGTCTGCCTGGAGGCCTCTGCACTGGCTGTTCCTTCTGCCTGGCGGCCCATCCCCAGAGATCCTGTTGCCCACTTCCCACTCCCTTCCAGTCTGTGCCTGCATGTCACCGGTGATCGTATGTCAGGAAGCCCTTTTGGACCCCTGATCTACAACTGCCACCTTCCCCCAGCCTTTCCTGCTGTCCCTTCCTTTCCTCATGATGGTTAGCACCTTCTACCACACCATATCATTACTTATCGCATTTGTGGTCTGACCCTCCCTCCCCCCAACCACCAGTTTCATCAGGAAGGGAATCTGGTCCCTTTTGTTCCATTCTGTCCTCACAGCACCTAGACAGAGCTGACAGATGTGTCCTGAGCACCGCCCAGCACAGGGCACACAAGGACAAGACGTCTGATACTGCACACACTAACCTGCACACCAGGGCAAACTGTCACTGGAGAATCAGCAGAAGGTAAGAGCCTCACTGGCAAACGAAAGGCCACCTCAGCAGGGCCAGCTCTGGGCCGTGCACACAGTAGGTGCTCGCTAAACATTGGTTTCCCTGAATCAACATCTTAAAAACACTTGGGTCCTGCTTCTTCCTCAGTGCCCTGTCCATTAAGGCCATACCAGCACAGGGCCAGGCATGAGACCCGAATAGGGGCGGGGACAGAGTGAGACAAGGCAAAGGAGAGAAGGAATGTCACTCACACAGCACACACAGGAGACACAACCCTGGGAAACCCACGGGAACTCTCTAGGGCACAGCAAAGGGATGAGAAAATTAACACTTGCAGACGTCCGGGGCAGCCTAGAGCCTTCAGAGGCCAGAAGGTATCTGAAATGGGCTTGGGTCTCCCCTGAGAAAGAAAAGGCGAGTCACATCACCTCACCCTCCTGCTCCAAAGCCTCCGGTGAAGGCTACACTCCTCCTCCTATGGCCTGCAAGACCCCATGTGGCCTGAGGCTGCTGCCACCCTGACTGCACCAGTTTGCCTCTCTTCAGCTTGCCACCCGAGCACCCTTCTCCCCTTTGACACCCCCCAGGCCTGTGACTCTGAAACACTCTTCAGAACTCCACATGAGTGTCCACTCCTTGCTTTCGTCTCACCGCTTCTGTGAGGCCCTCCCTCCCTACCTCGACTTTTCATTTTCTTGACAGCCCTTGGTACTCTCTGAAAGGCTCTTGGGTGGCCTCATCTTTATTGCGAACATCTTATAATCTTCCTCAGTCAAAATGCAAATCCATGGACAGAGGGAACCTTGCTGTCTTGTCCCTCTCTCTGTGCTCAGACACAGCTGGCATTTAAGACCAACATGCTAAATGACCAACCACTTCTTCACCTTTGTAAGCACTATTGAAATCATGTTTCTCCTTTTGCTCCAGCTACCAGGGAGCTCCAAGACAAATATGCAGGTCAATTACCATCCAGTTAACCTCTTCAGTTGCCATACTTGAACTCTTCTCCTGCCCTTGACCTTGATTTTCTATTTGGGACTCTACTGTTAATACTTTCTAAAACTTATTATTTAATCGCATGGAAAACTGCTTGGGGTCATTAAAGAGACCAAGGCCAGGCATGCAGTGTGCCCAGCAGTTTCCCTGAAGGTTTCTCAAATGGGTGGGGCCCTGGCACCCATGCCCATCCCCAGCCTCATCCAGGTCTACCCGCCCCACCCTGGCCCCCCTCTGTCCCACTTTCTCCCTGCCCCAGCTGAGTGCCTCCTGTTCCTGGCTCCCTCACCCTCTGGACTCTGGCCGGCACATCTTCCTGGCCCAGCTCCAGGCTGTGGACTGTGACCACACAGGCCTGGGCCCCAGGAAACCAGGGCAGCCAAGCACCGGGCTTCCTGCCAAGGCCTCACACTGCTCTCTCCCAGGAGCCAGGTTCCAAGCTCTTTCATGAGCTCACACTGTCGCAGCCCCATCTGGAATTCTCACAGCTCAGGCCAGGGTGGGGGAGCAGCCACGACCAGGAAGCTGGAAGATGGGACTGGATGCCCAGCAAGGGGCTCCACAGGCCTGACGAGCTTCCCAGGTGGCCCTGGGCCAGCATGCCCCTTTCTGGGCCTAGCATCTTCGCCTACAAAGCAGAAAGGCCTGGGACCTCCAGCATTCACTGCCATTCTGGGTCTGAGTGGGTCCTGCCAGGAAGCCTGGGGACTGGGGCTCCCACCCTCCTAGGGCAGACAACTAGTCACATCTCCAATCCTTCCCCCACCACCCCAGATTCTGATGCAAGTCCAGCCTCCCCTCTGTTCCCATACGGGAACTGACTGAGTGCCACAGCCCTGACAGGAGCTCTGTGGCATTCTCCAGAAAGAGGTCACAAGTGGGTGGCTGGTATGCTAGCTTGGTCTGCATGTGGGATGTAAAAATCTTAAAATGAGTCGCCACAGGAAGAAATCAGGACATGTCACTGAATAATCTGGGTTTCTGGCATTTCTTTGAAGACCAGGGACTCTAGCCACACAGGGCCACAGTGGAGTTGAGCAGCCCCACCCACCTGGAAAGGGCAGGAGTTCTCTAGTTCACCAGACACCAGTGCAGCTCGCCCACTTGTTCATGTGCCCTGCTGGGGTCTGCAGGGTTTCAGACTAGTTTTAGCCCACTCGTTTTCAACAAACCTTTAGCTGAAGTCGTTGGAACAGAATCTTAAACTTCAGTCCAATACAAAAATAGGCCAAAGTGGAAGGGCTTTGGTTGGGTGGAGACACAGGGCTGGGGTCCCCCTGTTCCACTATCCCATCTCTGAGGCAAATCCACAGGGCACAGACTGGATAGAAGCCAAAAACCTCTAGGCAGGCTTAATCTCCACCAGGAGACATCCACGCTTCCCGGGAGTTGGGAAGCTCACTATCCCCAGGCAGCCTAGCCCATCCTGGGGTCTGCTTTTTGATGGCCTCTCTCTCCTTCTCTTGAGGACCACAGTCTCACGTTCTTCCTGAGCCAGGAAGAGGAAGGGGTGCCCCAGGCTGAGCCGCCCCCTCCTCTGGCCACTCTCCCAGCCCACAGCCCCCTACAGCCTGCAGCCCCTCGTCCTGCCATCTTGTACCTTCAGCTGGTTGAGATAGCGCCTTGTGTGAACCACCAGCAGGTCCTCCTCTGAGGCCTCCCGAGCCTCCACCAGCATGCCGTCAGACAGGAGCTTCTCTTCTGGAAACACAAAGAAAACACCCTGCTTCCCCTTGGACCCCAGGCCTGGCCTGGCCCAGTCCAGCCCCTCCCACAAACTGCAGACCTGGCCTCTGGCAGTCCCTGCCCCAGGGCGAGGCGAGCACTTCTGGCATGTAGGCATTCTGAGAGTGGGCAGCCTTCACAGTCAATGTGGACAACGGCCAGACCCTCTGGCCTCTGCAATCTTGGGTTTCCCAAGCCACTGACCAAAGTACGCTCAAGTGTGACTGGACAACCTTCAGAGGTAGATGGCACAAGAGTCCAGGACACTGACTCTTCAAGTGGCAACAGCTCTCCTTAGAAGCTCTGCCTCCACCCTCTGTGGCATCACGGGAAGCAATGTGTGGCCCCTTCTGGGCCCCCGCCAGCCCACTGCTCGCCTCCTGTCTGAACCAGCAGCCGGGACCACAGCCTGCAGGCAACAGGGACAAGCCTGGATTGAAGGACACTGTCGTTTTCACTTCACTTATTTTTTGCCATAACCCATTTAGGTAACTGAAACTGTCTTTTCCCATTTAGATGACACGTTTCCTTTCAAAACAAGTTCAGGTCGGGCTTAGTGGCTCAGCCTGTAATTCCAGCACTTCGGGAGGCCCAGGCAAGTGGATTGCCTGAGCCTGGGGGTTTGAGACCAGCCCTGGCAACTTGGCGAGACCTCGTCTCTACAATAAAATGAAAAATAGCCGAGCGTGGTAGCACGCGTCTGTAGTTCCAGCTACTCGGAAGGCTGAGATGGAAGGATCGCTGGAGCCCAGAAGGCCGACACTGGGGTGGTCATGAGTGTGCGTGCCACTGCACTCCAGCCTGGGTGAAGGAGTGAGACTTCAACTCAAAAAATAAATAAAAAATAAAACGAGTTTAACTTTTTTTTAGATGGAGGCAAAGTCATTAGAGATATGAAGTAAATACTGGAACAAGTGGTGTGAGGAGATGGAATAGAGCAGTTTGCAACTGACTGATATTTGGAAACACTGCACTATTTCCTCACTCCTTCCAAACTCTGGACAAGATTCGCTCTGCCTTGCAAAGGAGAAATTGAGGCTGCGATCAGGCAGTCCCCTAGGGCACTGTGAGACCAGGGCTATGGTGCTCTGGGTTCCAGGGAAGCCAGAATCCAAGGGACCTATTTCAATGAGCCACCCTTAGAGAAACCAACCCTAGTAGAAGGAAATGAGTTCCTTACATTTCCCACATATATCTCCAGGCAGTACCCACTTCCAGAACATTCCACGGCCTCCACAGCTTCCGGCCAAGGGCCAGCTCCTCTTCTGGCACCCGAGAGACCTTTGCCATGTGCCCCCTGCCTCCCTTTCATCTCCACCCTCAGAGAGAGGAGGTGAGCTCAGGCCGACTGTTGGCTTTGAGATGAGGGAGACAAGAAGCCTGATCCCGGAGCTCCTAGGTGAGGCAGGAGCCCACAAAGCTGCAGTGGGGAGAATGACTCCACTGGGTCTGCTGGGAACACAGCCTGAGGTTCGCGTGTGGGAAGGTGGGAGGACCGCGGGGTCAGAGGCTGCCTGCCCGTGCACCTTACAGGGCTCTCACCAGGGCTCACACCACCTGAGCCCTTTCTACCTGATACTTTTCCTTGAATGTTCACTCTGCTCACTATTGCAAATGGAAAGTCAGCATCAGCTGCCCTAAATCAAAGTCAACAAAAGGAAACAAACAGGGTTACCAACGTCTAATTCCATTTCACCATCTGCCAGGCGCGGAGCCTGATGCTTGCACTAGGTGTGTTGAAAAGGGAGCCAGCATTAGGCCTTAAAGCTCCACAGTGAAACTTTCTCCACGGTGTGATCACAAGGGTTGTGGGATTTTAAAATATCCACTGCTTCATCCTCTGCCAGGCAATATTCCCCACTTGCCTCGGTGAAAGAGCCTGATACAGGGAACAATGAGCATGGGCACGCACAGGCCTGCTGTGAGGCCAGAACGTCCCACCCAATCAGGCTCCCCCATCAGAAGCACAGTTAACACGATGTGCTTTCCACCGTGTTCAGTGGGAGGAGCCCTGAAGGCGGATGCCAGAGCTCTGAGTTCCCAATCCCCGCCTCTTAGCAGTTGTGTGACTGCGAGCATGTCTCCTAACCTTCTGGGCCCCAGCCTCCCCCATCTGCAAACAAGGGGGCGGGGCAGACGTTTCCACTTCCTAACTCTCTGAGCCTCACTGGACACCCCCAAGCTTCGCTCCCTTCCGCGAGGCCTCTGGGGACAGCTGGGGCAGCGGCAGGCCGTAGGTCTGCAGTGACGGGAAGCCAGCGAGCGCTTGGGACAGAGCGAACTCGGGCTCAGGAGCGTGTGTTGGAGAGGTCCTCTCGACAGCCCGGGAGGAAGGCGGTCTCCGAGCTGCAACTGACGGCTGGGGAACCCGAAGGTGTGCTGGGGCCTTGGACCGGAGGGCGGGCGGGGCGGAAGAAACGCTGGGGTCCGAGGAGGGCCTTGCATACCTTTTAGGAAACCGATCACTTTGCCCCATCCCCGCGTCGAAGGGGTGCAGCTTCTCCAGGCCCGGGAAGGTGATGTAGCGCGGCGAGCACAGGATCGGCCAGTGCGTCTCTGGCACCTGCTGGTACAGCTGGGTGGGGTGAAGCCTACGCGTGCAGAAGGACAACGCACCGATGGGCGGCCTCAGAGCGGACGGCGGCCTCCTCGCGCTGAACCCGTTCGGACTGCGCAGAGGACCCTGGCTCAGCGTGTCCCCGCGCTGCAGAAGAGGCCGCGGACTGGGCGCCGGCTGTCCTTTCCCAAATCCAGTGCCGCCCGGGCTCACAGCAGCCCTGGGAGGTGGGCACCGCGACGGCCCCAAGCT
>NW_007249743.1:176193-178467 GCF_000164805.1 Carlito syrichta
CGCGTCGCCCCGCCCCGGGGGCGTGGCTACGACATGCCTCGCAGGGTCCTGTGCTCCCATTGCTGCTGACTACCCTAAAACAATTTTTTAAAAGGAAGGTCATTTTAAAAAAAAGAAGTGCTGGGCCACAGGGTGCGCACATTTTTACTACTAGTAGAGATTGCAAGTTGCTCTTCAAAACGATGGAGTTCTGCCGGACTCAGTAGCTCAAGCTGTAATCCCAGCACTTTGGGAGGCCGAGGTGAATGGATTGCTTGAGCCCTTGGGTTCGAGACCAGCGTGGGCAGCTTGGTAAACCCTGTCACTACAATAAATAAAAAATTAGCCAGGTGTGGTAGTGCACACCTGTAGTGCCGGCTACTTGGAAGGCTGAGGCAGAAGGATCACCAGAGCCTAGCCAGTCAGCACTGGGGTGGCTGTGAATGTGCCACTGCACTCCAGCCTTGGGCAACTGAGTGAGACTCCAACTAAAAACAAAAAATAAAGATTGCGTTCAGCTGGGCACAGTGGCTCACACCTGTAATCCCAGCACTTTGGGCGGCTGAGGCAAGAGGATTACCTGAGCCCAGGGGTTCAAGACCAGCCTGGGCAATTTGGCGTGACCTCATCTCCACAATAAATCAAGAAATTAGGCAGGCATGGTGGTGCACTCCTACGGTTTCAGCTACTTGGAGGGCTGAGGTGGGCGAATCACCTGAGCCCAGCAGGTGGAGACTGCGTGGCTATGAGTGTGCCATTGCACTCCAGCCTGGGTGACAGTGAGAACTTGACTCAAAAAAAGAAAAAAAAAGCCAGGCACCATGGCTCATGCCTATAATCCCAACACTTTGGGAGGCAGAGGCAGAGGAGAAAGGATTGCCGGAGTCCAGGGGTTCAAGACCAGCCTGGGAAACTTGATGAGACCTCATTTCTACAATAAATCAAAAAATTAGCTGGGCGTATTAGCACGCGCCTGTGGTTCCACCTACTTGGAAGGCTGAGGTGGACGGATCACCCCAGCAGGTTGAGGCTATGGTGGCTATAATAGTGACACTACACTCTAGCACGGGTAACAGTGAGATTCTGACTCAAAAAAAAAAAAGATGGCGTTCATTGATACTTTTATCAACAATGTGTGACAGAGTGTGTCTTTCTACATTCTTAGTCAATTTCGTCAACCTGGGGCGTGAAGAGGTCCATCTCATTGTCTTTCATCAGTTTTACTGAGATATAATTCACATACTATTCAATTCACCCACTGAAAATGTATAATTCAGTGGTTTTGGGTAAAGAGTTATGCAATCATCACCACCACCATCTATTTTATTTTATCATATATATATATATATATATATATTTTTTTTTTTTTTTTTTTTTTTTCTTTTTTTTTTTGAGTTGGAGTCTCACTGCATCACTGCCCAGGCTGGAGTGCAGTGGCACGCTCACTGCCACGCCACTCCAGATTCGACCTGCTGGCCCCGGTGATCCTTCTGCCTCAGCCGTCCAAATAGCCAGAACTACAGGCACGCACTATCACGCCCGGCTAGTTTTTTATTTATTGTTGAGATGAGGTCTTGCCAAGTTACCCGGGCTAGTCTCGAACCTGTGGGCTCAGGCAATCCACTTGCCTCAGCGTCCCAAAATGCTGGGATTACATGCTGAGTCACCGAGTCCAGTCTATAATTTTTTTTTTTTTTTTTGAGTCAGGATCTTATTCTGTCACCCAGGCTGGAGTGCAGTGGCACAGCCATGGCTCACCACAGTCTCGACCTCCTGAGCTCAGGTGATCTTTCTGCCTTAGCCTCCTGAATTAGCTAAGACTACAAGCACACGCCACCATGCCCCGCTATTTTTTATTTTTATATTTTGTAGAGATGAGGGCTTGCTATGTTGCCCAGGCTGGTCTAGAACTCCTGGGCTCAGGAAAGCCTCCCACCTCGGGCTCCCAAAGGATTACATATAGGTATGAGCCACTGCACCTGACCAATGTAACCACTGGTGACAACAAGCACCCCAGATCCTGTGGTCTATGACCTTTGGACACATAGCCATAAAAGCAAGGGCTTGTTCTCCTGTCGGACCTTTCTAGTACAGCTGATTGAGACAAATGTATGTATACATGTGTTATTGATACACACATATTTCTTTATGTTAAGGAAGTATCTGTCTATTCTACTAAGGACTTTTTGAAAAATCAAGAACAGGGTGTTGGATTTTGTAAAATGACTTTTTTGGTTTTTTTTTTTGAGTTGGGAGTCTCACTCTGTTGCCCAGACTGGAGTGCAGTGGCCACTC